>NC_068574.1:53372467-53675497 GCF_025698545.1 Gossypium raimondii
TATTTTGAGTTGTTTATGTGTTTATATATCATTTTTCATTTGTGCTATATTTTAAATTTTTTATGTGTTTATATTGTCACTCAATCCATTTTTATTTTATATCAAAATTTATTCGCTTAATAAACAAATTATATCTACTATATTTTAAGTCTTTGTATTATATTAAAAAGTTCATTTTAATTGCTCTACTATTAAAAGAAACATTTTAATTCCTAAACATTTGAAAAGCTGATATTTTATTATCTATATGTTAATTTTATTTTTAATGGAATGCATTGTTTAACGGTGACTGATGCGACATTAAATTTAAATATAAAATCAAATTAAAATTTACTAATCTTAAAAACAAATGGAATACCGTGTCTTAATGATGATTGATGTAGATTAAACTACAAATAATTTAAACACATCTGTAGAAACCATTTTTTTAAAAAAGGGTCGATTTTTTATTTAAAAACGAAAATAGAGTTGCCACCAATATTTTTTTATTTAGGTGTGATCGGATCACATCATAATTTGATCATTTTTAATAAAAATTTAAATTTACTAAAATGATAATTTTTTGGTCTACAAAATTCAAAAAACGGGTTTGGGAGTCAGTTACACACGAGGAAGGATTAGCACCCTCGATACGCTCAAAATTGGTACCTAGTTGATTACTTAGTGTCTTAACGTCGAACGTTGAAATTTTGAATGAAAATTTAAAATACGATCCCCTTTTGTATTAATGTTAATTTTACTTAAAATTTGCTTGAATAAATCGAAATAAACGTTAAAGATCCTCTTGTCTCGAGACCGTAAAATGTCACACCCCGTACGTTGGGACACGACACATTGAACCTTCGAGAATAAGCTTGCCTTTATTTTTATTGGAATTTCGTAAATTTTGAAATTTAAAAGGATATCTTACTATTTAAGTTTAACGAGAAAATTGAAACCCTGTAAGTTAGGGTATAATTTCTCGAATTTTCAAAACGCGAAATATTGCCTTATTTTAAAACTCTTCTTTCTTTTGAATAATGGGTGAAAGTCGATGGAGTATCTAAAAATAATACACGTGTAGTTTATTAGATTATGATTTAAAAGAAATCGTTTGAAAACTTTGAAAGGATCATACGCGACTAATAACGATATTGCAATATACATTTGAAGTAACAATGAAATAATTTACATGATAAAATATAATGGACATGGCATTAATATTAATGAATCGTAAAGTTAATACGCATAACGATAACACTCATGATAATGCAATTGATAATATAATAGCAATGATAACAATGACAAAAATAATAAAACTAAATTTTGAAAGTGCATAAAAAGTAGTAAATAAATGATGAGAAATAAAAATAGTTTAAAATAAATAAGAAAAACATAAAACAATATTCTTTTTTCTTATTAAAAATAATATATGAAAAATTTAAAAGATATTATATACAAGATATTTTAGAACAAATAATGTAATAAAATTTTTAAGTAAATATTAAGTAAAACATTTTAAAATAAATAATATGTTTAAAACCTAAAATTAATAATAATAATAATAATAATAATAATAATAATAATAATAGGAGAGCTCCTTTTAAAAAAATAATTAAAAAAAAAAAAATAAAAAATGAACTAAGGACGAGATTGAAATTGGATCCAAAATTTAGGGTTTAGATTGCAAATAAATAAATAAAAAGGTTGCCAGGGACCAAAATAGGGCGTGCCCGAAGAATGAGGGACTGATTGAGAAAATGTTCCCTTCCCTCGTGCAAAGCGTTCCATCATGGACCAAAATGGAACACGCAGCAAAAATATGCGGCCAAAATATAAAAGCAATAAGGAGCAGATTGCGTTATACTGCAAAAACGGAGGGGCTAAGTATGTAAATAGTCCCTCAAAGCCAAAACACGCGGATCCTAACCGCATTCGGGTCGGTTTTCGAGTCTTCTGCAAAACGGTGTCGTTTTGGCCACTGATGCTAAGGTCCAAAACGACGCCGTATTATCCCTTATATAAATAGCAAAAAAGAGAGAAAAAAAGTTTAGCTTCATTTTTCTAAAAAGAACAGAGAGCTCTCAGTCTCTCCCTCGGCCCCTCTTTGGTCGGCCGTGGTCACCGCCGTAGCGCCGCCGTGGTCGGTGGTTGGCGTCGCGCAAAAGGGCATTTTTAGCCCCCATTTTCAGCAATTTGAAGGCCAAGCCTTCTTAACCCAAAAAAAGCCAAAAGAAAGGACCCCTCACCCCACCTTTTAGGGCCGATTTCGATGACGAAGAGAAGACCCCCGACGACGTATGTTTCAGGTGAGTTTTTCTTCTTCTTTTTTATTATTTAGTGTTAAAAAGAAATAAAACAAAACAAAATATAAATATAAATATAAATCAAAGAAAACCCTAAATTAAAATAAAAAATAAATCACCTTCATTTTTCTGTTTTTTTTTATTTCTTTCTGATCTGTTCGTAAAAAAAAGAAGAAAATTACAAGCATCAGATTAAGGCCTTTATAGCCGAAATACAAGATTCATTTTTTGTTTGATTTTTTGTTGTTTGCTTGTGCTTCTTTATTTTTTTCTCATTGTCTTCTTTTGCTTGCGTGTTGCAGGTGGTGGCAGAGGCATGCAACGCGTGGAGGTAACGTGCGGCAGCCAAGGGTTGCACTTATGTGCGACGCACCTAGGGTTTCTCTTTGGCTGAAAACTTGTTAAGCTTTGTGGGCTTGTTGGGCTAGGGTTTTTGTTGGGCTGTTAGGTGTTAGTTTGGTTTGAATAGTGGGCTGGTCTGATTGGGCCTACAGGATTGTAATTTTGGACTATTTACTTCTATTTATTTTGGGTTTTGGGCTCAAGCCAAAATTGGCCTATTACATTATTAACAAGAAAAAAATAATTGAAAACAATTTGGGGTAAAATCAAAAGCAATTTTTTACCTCTAGTCATTCTTCAAAATTGTTGGTTAATTTTTTAATTTGATTTAATGTCACATCAATCACAATTAAATATCATCATTCCGTTAATATTAAAGTTAATGTGCAATGATTAAAATATTTCTTTTAATAATAGAAGGATTGAGCTAAATTTAATGACACGATACTGTGACTTATAATAAACTTTAACGTGATGAAGAACACCATTGATAGGTGGTGAGACCCCATATTGACTATCTTAAGGTCTTTTTATGTAGCTGATAGATTCGCAAGTTTTTTCTCGATTCATTCTTACATAAATTGTTGAAAATGAAAACAAGTACATTAAAATTAAAATCTAATAAATCGACTAATTTAAAATTTACAAATTTTTTGATTCTGAATATTCAACTCACCAAATAAATTTTTATAACATATTTTATTTGTCTTTGATAAATAAGATAGTAGTCGTTAACGTTTTCTAGAATTTTATATAGACCTCTTTGAGATAAAACACACAAAACATAAATATCAAGTTTAAAATTTATGTTTTGGTTTAAAATCATTGACTTGAGTCAATTTGGACATTTCATACCCTCTTTTTAGTCTCTTACAATAGCTGTGAGGAATTGTTCCCACTTTAACAAACCTTTTGAGGTAATTGTCTCCTACTTCTCTTGCTTCCTTAATCTCTTACAATAGCTGTTAGGAGCTGGTTTTAATTACACAAAACCAACTATTCTTCTTTTATAAAACAGATAAGTTTGATTTCATCTTCAATTGATTTATGCTCAATTTGGCTTTAAATATTTGAGAGACCAAATCAAAATTTTAATCTTCTTAATTCAACTTATGCTTTAGTTTTATGCTATATTTATTGTTAAAAAAAAGAACGTCGGTAATGACAATATATCGTAAAGAATAAAAGAAATAAAAATAAAGAACACAGATTTTTATGTGGAAACCCTTTCGGGAAAAAACCATGGGCAGAGGAGAAGAAAATTCACTATGTTGAATTCAAATAATTACAAAAGGAGTAGATTATGCCTATTTATAGGCTTGTAAAATCATATTCTAATGGGAGTGTAGTAAGATTGAAACACCTTATTCTAATCAATATCAAATAGATGAAATTTAATAAGGTTTAAAAAACCTTATTCTAAAATAAAATAAAATAAGTGTAGTTCTATAAGGATTTTACTTTTATTTTATTTTACCACTATATTTTATTTAAATAAGGATTCGGGTCACTTAATTCTAACAATCTCCACCTTGACACGAATTCTCAATGAACAAGTTCTTCATCGCGAACTCTCAACGAACAAGTTCTCGACCTCTTCCATAAAAACCTTTAAGGGTTTAACTTCAACAATGAACACCAATCAAGTCTAAGCAATGCTCAAACTTGATTATAGGAAGTGACTTAGTCGTCATATCTGCAGTATTTTCATGAGTACTAATTTTGCTCACAACAATATCACCACGAGCAATAATATCACGAACAAAATGATACCGAATATCAATGTGTTTTGTTCTCTCATGAAATATTTGATCTTTTGTAAGGAAGATGACAATCTGACTGTCACAAAATACTGTATTGATTTGAAGGTCTTCATTGAGTTCATTAAAAAGTCTCTTCAACCAAATAGCTTCTTTACAAGCCTCAGTAATCACCATGTACTCAGCTTCAGTGGTAGACAAATCAACTGTAGTTTGCAAAGTGGCTTTCCAACTGATTGAACAACCTTCGATTGTAAAGACAACCTGTGAGAGATCTTCTTCTATCAAGGTCTCCAGTAAAATCAGCATCAGCAAACCCAATGACTCCATCTCTAGTTCTTCCAAACTGTAAGCAAACATCAGTAGTACCTCGTAAGTATCTTGAAATCCACTGAACTACTTTTCAATGTTCTTTACCGGGATTCACCATGTATCTACTAATTGCACTAACTGCATATAATAAATCTAGACGTGAACAAACCATAGCATACATGAGAGATCCCACTACACTAGAGTATGGAACATGTGACTTGTACTCAATCTCATCATCTGATTATGGAGACAAAGCCGATGAAAGTCTGAAATGGCTGCTAAAGGAGTGCTAACAGGCTTAGCATTCTGCATATTGAATCTGCAAAGAACTTTCTCAATGAACCCTTTCTGACTTAGGTACAATTTACTTATTTTTCTATCTCTGAGAATCTCCATACCAAGTATCTTCTTTGCTGGTCCCAAATCTTTCATCTCAAATTCTTCATTTAGTTGGGGTTTGACATTTCTTATCTCTCCTTTATCTTTCACTGCTATCAACATGTCATCAACATAAAGGAGTAGATACATAAAAGAACCATTACTGTTTTTCTTAAAGTAAGCACAACTGTCAAAGCTACTTTTTTTAAAATCATGAGAAGTCATAAATGAATCAAACCTCTTGTACCACTGTCTTGGTGACTGTTTCAAACCGTAAAGGGACTTTTTCAACAAGCAAACATAGTCCTCTTTTTTCTGAGACTGAAAAACCCTCTGGTTGTTGCATGTAAATATCCTCCTCAAGTTCTCCATACAAAAATACAGTTTTTACATCTAACTACTTAAGCTCCAAATCATGCATGGCCACAATACCAAGCAAAGCTCGAATCGAACTAAGCTTCACAACTGGGGAGAGCACATCTGTGAAGTCCACTCTTGGAATTTGACTGTAACCCTTTGCAACAAGCCTTACTTTATATATGGGTTCTTCAACGAACAACCTTTTTATCTTTAGGAAGTTTCACCCATTTATAACGAACAACCTTTTTACCTTTAGGAAGTTTCACAAGATCCCATGTTTTGTTTTTGTGGAGTGATTCCATCTCCCTTTGTATAGCAAACATCCACTTTTCTGAGTCTTCACAACTAACCACTTCAGAATAATTGATGACTCTTGGTTTGCATCTATATCTTCAGCCACATTTAAAGTATAAGCAACTAGATCAGTCTTGGCATACCTCTTTGGAGGTTTAATTTCTCTTCTAGTTCTATTTTTGGTGATAGAGTATTGTGGTGAAGAAGCAACTCTATTCTAAATTTTTGTACTGGCTTGAGAAGTCGACTCTGTTGTAGATTCATGATTAATATGATGTTCCACCTACTTTTGATTTTCTTTACTGGAAGAGCCTTTAAGAGATAAGTTAGGTAGCATGTCAGTTTCATAAAAAAAACAACATCTTTGCTAATCACAACATTTTTATTTTCAGGACACCATAACTTATACCCTTTTACACTAGCTTTATAACCAAGAAAAACACATTTAATGGATCTCGGTTCCAATTTTCTATTATCTACATGAGCATACGCAGGACACCCAAAGATCCTTAAATTAGAATAGTCAACAAGATTACCAGACCATACCCCTTGTGAAGTTTTTTTCTCAATGGCAACGGATGGAGATCGGTTGATCAAAAAATATGCGGTAGAGGCTGCTTTGGCCCAAAATGACTTTGGTAAGTTGACATTTGACAACATACATCAAACTTTCTCCATGATTGTTCTGTTCATTCGTTCTGCAACACCATTTTACTGTGGAGTATGACGAACTGTCAAGTGTCTCACGATCTCTTCTGACTTGTACATTTTATTAAACTTATCAGAACAAAACTCTAAGATATTGTCTGTGCGGAGATATTTTATTTGTTTTCCCATCTATTTTTCAATCATAGTTTTCCAAGACTTAAATACAGAAAACACATCGTTTTTCTGCTTCAGGAAGAACACCCAAATTTTTCAAGAAAAATCATCAATAAAAGTTAGCATATAATTAGCTCCACCTTTCGAAGGCACTCTGGATGGCCCCCACAAATCAGAATGAATATACTCCAACATTCCCTTCGTGTTATGGATTCCTCTGATGAATCGAACTCTCTTTTGGTTCCCAAAAACGTAGTGCTCATAAGACTTCAGTTTGCAAATTCCTTACCCATCAAGAAGTCCCTTTTGCTCAATTCTTCCATGCCATTCTCACTCATATGCCCTAGGCGTATATGCCAAAGTTTAGTAATATCATCATTTGACAAGGAAAAAGATGCGACAGCTGCATCACCAGTAACAGTAGAACCCTGCAAAACATATAACTTGTCAGTCTTTCTCTACCCTTTCATCACAATGAGGGAACCTTTAGAAATATTCAAAACCCCACTTTCAGCTGCGTATTTGTACCCTTTTGAATTAATAGTACTCAACGAAATTAAATTTCTCTTCAATTCTGGAACATGTCGTACGTCACTAAGTTTTTTGACAACTCCATCAAACATCTTAACTTTAATTGTTCCAACACTTGCGATTCTACATGAAGCATTATTTCCCATCAAAACAACACCTTCAGACACTATTTCGTAAGTTGTAAACTAATCCTGATTGGGACTTATGTGGAAGGTGCAGCTCGAATCAAGGATCCATTCCTCGGTCACTTTAGAATTGTTGACAAAAGCAACTAGAAGTTCACCATTGCTGTAGTCTTCTACAACATCAGCTTCACCAAAATTTTCTGATTGTTTTTCATTTTGATTCGTAGCCTCCCTTTTGATCTTGTTCTGTAGCTTATAGCATTCAGATTTAATATACCCTTTCTTCTTGCAAAAGTTACAAATTTTACCTCTGTTTGAAGACTTTGATCTACCCTTAGATTTACCGTGAAGATTCTGTTCCTGTGTCCTTCCACGATCATCATCAGCATTTCAATCTTGTCTCCCACAAACAATGAGACCCTCTTCTTAAGAGTCAGTTTTAACCACAAGATGCTTCATCTTATCATACGAGGTTAAAGAATCATAAACCTCATCAACTATGAGAGACTCGTGGCTATATAAAATCGTATCTCTAAAGGTTGAATAAGACGGGGGTAACGAACAAAGTAAAATCAACCCTAGATCTTCCTTATCATACTGAACCTCCATGGCCTCCAAGTTTAGGAGAATTTTTTTAAACACTGTTAAGTGTTCGTGCATAGAAGCACCTTCCTCCAAACAATGAGCATAAAGACGCTGCTTCATATGCAGCTTGCTAGTTAGAGTTTTCGACATACATATTTGTTCCAACCTCTTCCATAATCTAGCAGTGGTCTTCTCCTTCATCACGTCCTGTAAAATTTTGTTAGACAAATGCAGATGCAACTCTGTTAACGCCTTTCGATCTTTGCGCTTCTTCTCTTCCTCCATCAATGTCAAAGGCATCTTATTTACCCTTAGCAAGGCTTCCTCTAAGTCTATCTGTGCAAGAACTGCCTGTATCTTTATCTGCCACAACGCAAATCTGGTGTTGGGATCCAACAGTGAAATTTCATACTTCAAAAACGCCATTACCGTGATTAAGATAAACAACCTAAAAGTTCTGATACTAATTTGTTAAAAAAAGAACGTCGGTAATGACAATATATTGTAAAGAAAAAAAGAAATAAAAATAAAGAACACACAGATTTTTACGTGGAAACCCTTTTGGGAAAAAACCACGGGCGGAGAAGAGGAAAATTCACTATGCCAAATTCGAATAATTACAAGAGGAGTAGATTATGTCTATTTATAGGCTTGTAAAACCATATTCTAATAGGAGTTTAGTAAGATTGAAACACCTTATTCTAATCAATATCAAATAGATGGAGTTAAATAATGTTTAAAAAATCTTACTCTAAAATAAAATAAAAGAAGTGTAGTTCTAAAATAAAATAAAAGAAGTGTAGTTCTATATAAGTGGCTAAAATATAATTTAAAGCAAACAAAATTGATTATCTTTTTAGTTTACCCTTTGGTTTTCAACGATTATTATGTTAGAATCTTGAAACTTATACAGTATTTCAGAAAGCTTCCTCGAAATTTCCCTCAAGAAGTAGACAAAAATAGGTTTTAAAAAATCTGATAAATAGATCATATGACAGGGACATATTTAGGACTATTTAGAAATTCCCCCCACTTACATTTTTTTTTTGTCTAAAACCATTGACTTGAGTCAAAATGGACATTACATGCCCCCTTTTAAGTCGCTTAGAAGAGCTGTGAGGAATTGTTCCCACTTCAACAAACCTTTTGAGGTAATTGTCTCCTACTTCTCTCACTTCCCCTAGTCTCTTGTTTTGAATTGTTTGGTTTTTATTTCGTATTTTACTTTAATTGTTCATCTCTGTTCTATCTCAATTCATTCTATATTTTGCATAGCTTATTAGGTGATTTAATTTAGAATATATAATATATTTGTGTGATATTCCAATTCATTTCATATTTTGATTTAATTAAAAAAAAAAAGGCATTTATATGTAATGCTCCAATTATGTTCAGTAGGCTTTATCCAGTTAGCGGTCAAGTTACTGTTTGTAATTGTACTAATACAAAGAAAAATTGTTCTTATATATCACTTATCTAAAGTTTAAACTGGTTTACTCTACGTAGATTTGATCATGAGATCTGTCCGAAAAGTAAGAGGGTTTGAGTTAAAGTATTAACTCGAAAAATGAGCTTGGGTAAAAAAAGAGGCCTGTTTAGTCTCGGATATGTAAGCTTATTTTGACTTTGCAAAAAAAAAGAAAGAAAAAGAAAAAAAGAACATGCTGCTTTTTGTTGCTATTTTGTCACTGTTTTGGCGGTATCGTTTTGTTCTTATATTGTTGTTATTTTATTATTATTGTTTGGATATTGTATAAATTGTTTTATTATTATTTTTGCTACTATTTTAGAGATATTTATTTTGTTAAGTTGCACCTATCTTAGTGTTATTTCAGTATAAAGAGTTTGTTTAATTTATTTTTAATTTGCTGGGAAACATTTATTTTTTAGCGTATTTGATGTATTATATTTTTTAAAATTTTTTTATATAAAAATGATAATATAAAAAAATTTTAATACAGAAGGGCCAAGCTTGAGTTTTAGCATTTTTTATTCGGGCCGGGTTTGGATAAAATTTTAGGCCTATTTTTCGGGGCAAGCTCAGACCTAAAAAATGAGCCTAAAATTCTATTGAGGCACGACCCAAACCCGGCCTGACTCGACCAATGATCACCTCTAGCTCTAAGCCCCATATATATATATATATACTAATATATAAAACATTAAGCTATTTAATTTCTATTATGTGTTCTAATTATAAATATTTATAATTGTTGGTGTGTGGTGATAAAATAAATTTATGAGAAATTAAAGAAGGTTTTAAGGTGTGCATCAAAAGCTACTTTTTTTAATGTTCTATTCGCCTCACCTATGTATGCTGTGCAAAAAAGTTACTGGCAAATAAACCTCAAGGATACATTGAAGCCCAATGATGTTTACATTTTGCATTGATGAAAACAGTCCACTGAACACTGAGCGGAACATAGCAAGGATATCAATTTCTATAACTAATTTCTGTAGTAATTTTTTATACAACAATCTAGGAATATAAAAGATGGTAGGAAAATAAAAAGAAACTTTTGATGTGTTTTTCTCGTGTGTCATACAATTTATAGGAGGCCTTATGTCTCTTCATAGGACATAATTACCCAATTGAATAGTCACATCTTTAGCAATAAATATAATTATTCAAGATATCTACTTGAATAATTATGACTACTTGTTAATAACTAACATAACTTTTAATTACTTATAACTTTTCATATGTAACTGTATATATTTCGAAATGTTTGTATTATTATAATAGTAGTGCCTTGTATTTTGGATAAAATCAGTTTTAGAAATCATATATATGATTGATGATAATGAGCTCGTATTTATTTTCGTATTTTATAACTTTTGTAGTATAAAATGTGTAAATAAAACCTTTAAAAAATATTAAAATGCAAAATCTGTAGTAAGGAGACTAGTCTATGTGACATAGTACACGAACACTATAAAGACAGACAAGTTTGATTTCATCTTCAATTGATTTATGCTCAATTTGGGTTTAAATATTTGAGAGACCAAATCAGAATTTTAATCTTCTTAATTCAGCTTATGCTTTAGTTTTATGCTATATATATATATATATATATATATATATATATATATATATATATATATAGAAATGCAGTTCAAAGTATTTTAACTGGTAAATTAATTTTGATTTCTTGCTCATAGGAGTACATACTCAGCAGCATAGTAATTTTGGAAAGAAGATTATCACCAACAGAAGTAAAGAACTTCAAAGAAAATGAACAATTTAGTTGCTAATGTTAGTGGATTAGGATTTTCTAAGCAATCTAAGAAAGAGCTTCAATGGGATGCCAAGGAAATGGACAATAAACAATCTGAGCTACAAGAGTCTTCAAATTCTCCTTCATGGATTGCTATGTATTTGCAAAGTACTTGTGATTTGGCAGCTATTCCCCGTTTGTTCTTTCACAGACTTCAAGTGTTGGATTTGTCCCATACCAACATCAAAGCATTACCACATTCTCTTCCCAACAGCTTGTTTGCACTAAAGAAACTCTTGTTAAGAAGGTGTAAGCTCTTCATGAAACTGTCACCACATGTTGGGAAACTCGACAATCTCGAGGAGCTTGATCTTGATGAAACTGAGATAATCAGTATTCCCATTGGTATTGGAAAACTAATGAAGTTAAGAGTCTTGAAGGTATGCATTTATGGACAGACAAACTTCAGCAAAAGAAAGCAGTTGCCATCAAACATGGTGCTTCATCCTGGGATGATATCGAAGCTCTCCCGCTTGATCGAATTAAGCATTGATGTTGATCCATCGGACAAGTGGTGGCATGATTCTGTGGAAGAAGTTGTAAAAGGAGTATGCAACTTAGAGGGGTTGAGGAGCCTTTGCTTGTATCTACCAAATTACCAACTTTTAGATTATACTTCATTCATATATCCTTCATTATCATGTTTCAGATTTACTGTTGGTCATCATAAAAGGAGAACAATCTCTCGTGTACCCCATGAAGTAGAAGCCCAATTCACAAAATGGGACAAATGTTTGAAGTTTGTGAATGGTGAAAACATCCCATTGCAAGTAAGAAAAGTACTTAAGTTTACTTCGTCGTTTTTCTTGGACCGCCATGAAAATGCTTCGAGTTTATCTCAATTTGGGAATGAGAACATGGCAAAGCTGAAGTTTTGCTTGTTGGTCGATTGTAATAAGATGGAAACAATCATTGATGGAGCTGAATTTGAAAACGTTCTCGAATCACTACAATATTTGAGAATTCATTACATGAAGAATTTGAGAAGCATATGGAAAGGACCACCTCGTTCTGGTTGTATGTCTAAGTTAAAGTTCTTGGCATTGAATACATGCCCCAAGCTGAGCTACATTTTCTCACATGTTTTGCTCAGAAATTTTGTCAACTTGGAGGAGATTATTGTGGAGGATTGTCCCCAAGTGAGCAGCCTTGTAAGTCATGTACCTGCCCTACCATATTTAAAACCTTTTCTCCCGAGTTTGAAAAGGTTGTTTCTTCTTTACCTCCCTGAACTGGTCAGCATTTCAAATGGCCTATCCATTGCACCAAAATTAGAGAGAATAGGCTTCTATGATTGCCCAAAGCTAAAAGTCCTATCAAAAACGGAGTTGTCAAGCAAAGCTCTTAAAACAATCAAAGGAGAAAAGCAGTGGTGGGAAGATATAAAGTGGAATAAAATAGATTGGGAAAATGGGCCACGTAATCTAATGCGTATTTTCTCTCCAATCAATAATGAAAAAGATGTGATGGCACAGTTGTTAGAAGACAGAAATATATTCGAAGCCCAACAATCAGGTATTTTATCTTACTTAGAGTTGTATATTCATTTCAATTAATAATTATGTTCTACACCTCTGTAGCTTTAGAAATGCAAGGATAGATGTAAAATGCACTAGTTTTAGGACATAAAAAAGTTGGATATCTTAGCTGTAGTCTCAACTATTGGTTTTTATTTTCAGATTGTATGGTGAAGTCAATGCCATTGAATGGCTTACGCATTCCTTCATCCCTCACTCTACCTCGATTAACCGTCACTCGACGGTTGAATGTAAGTATATATATGAACCGCACTCCACTGTAGCAGTAAAGGTTTTCATTTTGTTGTTTGTTTGATTGCAATTTGATCATCTCAAGCTCATGCTCAGATACAGGTTGAAAATACAAGAGGGTTCTTGAAAACATCAGGGCAGCTTTCAGATTTGGTAAACAATCCAGGTTACAACGAGCAAAAGATTAGTTCAGTGGGCGGCTCAAACAGCAAAGCAATCATCAGCGGTGCAATGCCCTCCATTCCAACTCGTTACCAAAGTCTAATGCGTAGAGATTGGCTCACATTTTGCCAGTATTTGAACAACCACAGGCCTCCGATCTCTGTTTCTATGTGCAATGCTGCACATGTCCTTCAATTCCTTCGGTATCTTGATCAATTTGGCAAAACCAAAGTCCACATCTCGGCTTGCTCTTTCTTCGGCCAATCTGAGCCGCCTGGTCCTTGCGGGTGTCCCCTCAGACAGGCCTGGGGAAGCGTTGATGCACTTGTTGGTCGACTCGCCAGCTCTTATGAGGACCAGGGAGGGAACCCGGAGGTGAATCCTTTTCGAGCTGGAGTTGTGAGGATTTACTTGAGGGAGGTCAGGGATGCTCAGAATAAAGCTAGAGGTATTAGCTATAAAAAGAGAAAGAAACCTGAGATAAAGGTAGCAAGCACCACCACCACCACCACCACCACCACCACCACCACCACCACCACTCATTTTTGGATGCCAGCACAAGTGAGTAAAACTTTGTTTGACCTAAACAACTATATTTTCTCCTCAGAAACTTCTCCATTGTTCAACTTTGCTGTCGATATGCATTAAGGATTTGTTCTCCTCATGTAATTCCTCATGCTATTCTCAGGCAAAGACAATATCGTGAAAAGCTCGAGCATAGAACAAACTCATAAAAGTTCGAAAGGTATGTGCACGAGAACTGTAACGTGGCCTTACAATGGTATTCTCTAAGAAGCTATTCTATAAATATGTTTTGCAGCCGTATAAGCATGAGTCTCAACGTGTTCATCCGTTAAAACGAGCTAAAGGAAATGGTGGGCAATTTCTCAACACAAAGAAACTCCAACAGTCCAAGAGCACTCCGACAAGCCACGGACCAGACATGTCCAGGTCTCCTCAGCTGCATTTGCCTGCAAACATCTCCAAACCAGATGTACATCAGCCGAAAAATTTCAAAGATTCAGGTTCGGCTACCTCTTGCTCCGATGTCAGAAGTCCCTCCAACAGTGATGAAATGTTTCAGCAGCCAGATTTCAGGTTCTCTAGCTATCCTCCCGATCATACTGGTGAAGCCATGCCTTGTCAAGCTGGAAATATCCATGGTGATGGGAACCTCCATCACCATTCCTCTCTCTTCCAATAGACGAGCGAACAGATTCTCATCTGCGCAGTCCATATTTGGTGCTCCGATGAAAATATGGCTGCTCTGTTACCATCGGAAGTCATCCTTGGCTGTGTTTACTATTATTTAGGCTGTAATTACAAACTCTTAGAAAACACGAACATACTGGTGGAAATTATTAAGATAACTGCATGCCTTGCGGTACATTTGAGCTTGAATTCCATATGTCAACTCTCAATAAACCTTATACATTATAGCTTAAATTTGCATAAGTTGAATGGATCTAATATGGGACTGAAATTTCTAGTCAATAACAACACCTTGTGCTTAATACGAAAACATGGACTATCAGTTTAGTTTCCTATTATGATGCTGAAAATGAAAGCAAAAAAGAGTCTTTGTTAATAATTATGAACTTATGATTTAGTTCATTCTGGATGCGTTCTATATATATATATATATTAGAATTTGGGTAAACTACAAAACGGTCACTAAATTATTGGCTTCATTCTATTGTGGTCATTCAAAGCTGATTTGGGTTTTTTATTGTGTAATAATAAATTTAGCCCTCAAAATTTACACATTATATTAACTTGATCCTAAATATAGAATATTCCACAAATTTAGCACTCAATGTTTACAAAATTTGTCATTTTAGTTCAATTCTAAAAATTCATATAACTTTATCTATAACTAAACAATCTATTTCCCAAAATTTTATCTTCTGTTTTGAAGTTAGAGATGGCAACTTAAGCTCACCTTTTTTTTTCTATTTCGAGTATTGAATTTTGTTTTTGGTTATTTTTTTATTATAAGTTGGTTGGTTGTTGCAGCATCTGCCAGAGATTTATAATCAACTTTGCTTCATCAATTGTAAGGTTTTAAATATTGTTACTATATAGTGTTCTTTTCCATCCCTTTTTTCCCTCTTCAATATGTTGGATTGGTAAATAGGGTGTATAAAAACAGTTTATGTCAAAGACACTGTTAGAAAATTTATATTGGAGTAGGATAAAATTATAAAATTTTGAAACCTAAAGCTAAGATTTCTAGGTTAAGAAGTTTAAATTATTAATTTTGTAAATGACCAAAAATTAATTTATTGAATTTTTAGAATTAGAACTAAATTGACAAACTTTGTAAATGTTGAAGGTTAAATTTATTGATTTTTAGAATTCAAACTAAAATGACAAATTTTGTAAACATTGATGGCTAAATTTGTTGAATATTTTATATTTAGGATCAAATTGATATAATGTGTAAACATTGGAAGTTCTAGATTTGTTATTAGACCAATAAAAAGCCCACATCAACTTTGAGTGACCACAATATTTGATTTAAAAAGTTTAGTGACTAAAACAGAAAAATTAATAGTTTAATGACCAAAATAGGACAAAGGCAATAATTTAGTAGCCATTTTTATAGTTTTTTTATAATTTTAAGTCATTTTTAATTATTTTTTATAATTTTTAAATTTGTTTTTTAGCTTTGCATTCATCCAAAATGAACGTGGATAATTTTCCAAATTCATTTTATATGTACATTTTAATTAATTTAAAAAAAGATTTTATTTTTGTAAAAGATATTTTCTTTTATTGACGTGGCAACTTCTAGTAGCTTTTGTTAGCCATGTTAACACGGTTAACTAACAGTTTCCGTTAATGAAAGGGACCGATTGATTTTTTTTTTTTACTAAAATTTTTCAATTTTTGACCCTTTAGCTAAAATTTTAATTCAAACTTTTTGATACAATGCATAAAACTATTTAGTACACTTGAACCCACGTCCTCTTACACTAACAGTAATGCCAATATCAATCGAGCTAAAACTCAATGTACTCTAAGCACACAAACTTATAATCAACATAAAGCAAAAATATAAAGGGTATCTCAAACTATATAAAAAAAAACATTAGAATGGTAAACTATTTGATGTTGTAGTGGAGCTTGTGGGAATTAGATCTTATTTGCTACTAACATTCCTTGATATGGACTTCTTTTGCATCAATTATCTCTTCATTCCAAC
This sequence comes from Gossypium raimondii, assembly GCF_025698545.1. Taxonomy (NCBI): domain Eukaryota; kingdom Viridiplantae; phylum Streptophyta; class Magnoliopsida; order Malvales; family Malvaceae; genus Gossypium; species Gossypium raimondii. Next base: position 53,388,679 of record NC_068574.1, read on the forward strand.
TTGTTTAGATTGTTCGTGTTTTCTTTTCTTCCTTTAGGCCTCTTTGCTGATAGCTTTTCTTAATTCCCTACCAAAAGAACAAATCCTTAATGTATACCGACAGCAAAGTTAAACAATAGAGAAAAGAAAATATAGTTGTTTAGGTCAAACAAAGTTTTACTCGCTTGTGCTGGCATCCGAAAATGTTAGTGTTGGTGGTGGGTGGTGGCATATGCTACCTTTATCTCAAGCTTTTTCCTCTTTTTATCGCTAATGCCTCTAGCTTTATTCTGAGCATCCTTGTCCTCCCTCAAGTAAATCCTCACAACTACAGCTAAAAAAGGATTCACCTTTGGGTTCCCTCCATGGTCCTCATAAGCGCTAGAGAGTCGACCAACAAGTGCATCAACGCTTCCCCAGGCCTGTCTGAGGGAACACCCGTAAGGACTAGGCGAGTCAAATTGGCCAAAGAAAGATCAAGCTGAGATGTGGACTTTGGTTTTGCCAAATTGATCAAGATACTAAAGGAATTCAAGGACATGTGCAACATTGCACATTGAAATAGAGATCAGAGGCCTGTGGTTGTTCAAATACTGGCAAAATATGAGCCAATCTCTACGCTTTTAACTCTGGTAACGAGTTGGAATGGAGGGCATTGCACCGCTGATGATTGCTTTGCTGTTTGGGCCGCCCACTGAACTAATCTTTTGTTCGTTGTAACCTGGATTATTTATCAAATCTGAAAGCTGGCCTGATGTTTTCAAGAACCCTCTTGTATGTTCAACCTGTATCTGGGCATGAGCTTGAGATGATCAAATTGCAAACAAACAAACAAACAAACAAAATGAAAACCTTTACTGCTAAAGTAAGTGCGGTTCATATATATACTTACATTCAACCGTCGAGTGATGGTTTGATTAAGTTAGCCTCCATGCAGTAGCCAAGGTGGCCATGCAGGAGACATATAGTAAGAAGCAGAATGCACAGTGCAACTGTTCTGCTTGTTTCATTTGGTTACTCCAATGAAAATTTTGTAATCTAGTTGGATTTAAACTTAGTTGTTAGCTGTATTTTGATGTAATTAGGTGTTGATTGATTGATAACTCAGTAAAGCAACATGTACAAGTTAAATTAGCAAGTTTCAATGTAACTTAGTGGTGTTAGGTAGTTGTTTAGGTGAAAGCTTATTTGTTTTGTCAAAGTTGACCCATTTATGTAATGGCTTAATGCCTTGTTTTGTTCTTAATGACTATTCAGTTGGTTTTCCTCCATATTCTCCACTCTTGCATTCGTTTTTGTTCTGTTCTTATACAAATTTAACTTTGTTTCTTCTCCAAGTCTCAAGACTTGCTGTACAAGCAAATCTAAAAACCAGTTGGCTTGTTGTCTCAAAAACCCAACAATTGGTATCTAAAGCGTTTGTCTTAGAGGACCTGTTGCAGCAAAACCAAAACCTGAATGGCTTCTTTAGGATTTTCTTGAACAGCCCTACCAGTCTTTAATGGGGAAAATTTTCACATTTGGGTGATTAAAATGAGGACTTACCTACAGGCCTTTGATCTGTGGGAAGTGGTGAACACTGATGCTGAGCCAGCACCACATAGGGCCAATTCCATAGTGGCTCAAATCAGACAACATGCTGATGAAAGGACCAAGAGGCATAAAGTCATGTCCTGCATTCAGAACTGTGTCTCAGATTTTATTTTCACCAGAATCATGGCTTGTGAGACACCAAAGCAAGCCTGGGACAAGCTCAAGGAGGAGTTTCAAGGCACAGAGAGGACAAGGAAGCAGCAGCTGTTGAACTTAAGAAGAGACTTTGAAAACTTAAAAATGAGAGAAGAAGAAACTGTGAAGCAGTATGCAGATAGGATCATGGCTGTGGTCAACAGCATAAGGCTCCTTGGTGAGCAGTTTGATGAAGTAAGAATAGTGGAGAAAGTCTTCTCTACCTTACTTGAGAGGCATGAGGCAAAGATATCCTCTTTAGAGGATTCAAGAGACCTAGCTAGCATCTCTTTGAATGAGCTAATCAACACATTCTATGCTTAGGAGCAAAGAAGAGCTAGCAGAATTGAAGACCATCAAGAAGGTGCTTTTCAAGCCAAAGCCAGAGAAGCCTCGAGCACTAATGCCTACAAAGGCAAAAAGGTGTGGAAAAACAGGCCTAAGCCTGATGCTGCAAGGAGAGCTGACCAACTCTACAAGCACTGCAAAAGGCCTAGTCATCCAGAAGAAAAATGTTGGTTTAGACCAGATGCACTATGTCAACATTGCAAGAAGAGAGGGCATGTTGAAAGGGTCTACAAAAACAAATGCAGGCCTAGACAGATTCACTCACAACAAAAAAAATGAAGAAGTTCGAGTGGCTGAAGACAGTAGTGACCATGAAGAACAGGTCTTTATTGTGTCTTGCTCTACTAATCAGAAGAAAGGATCAAAAGATTGGCTGTTGGACAGTGGTTGCACAAACCACATGTCACCAGATGCATCCATTTTCAAAACTTTGGACAGAAGCTGCAAAACCAAAGTAAAGGTTGGCAATGGTCAGTTCATAAAGGCATAAAGACAGTGGTTGATATACATTCCCACAGGTGCCAAAGTCATCTCGAATGTGCTATTGGTGCCTGAGATTGACAGAAACCTTCTTAGCATTGTTCAACTGCTTGAGAAAGGCTATTCAGTTGTGTTCAAGGACAATGAGTGTCAGATTACTGATCCAAATGTGTCAAACCTTATGACAGTCACTATGATTGATAAATGCTTTGAAGTCGACTGGCCAAATTACACACACTCAGCCTGTACTACCTCTACTTATGATTCCAAGCTTTGGCACCAAAGGCTTGGACATACAAACTTCAGGTCGATGGCTCAGATGGTTAGTGAAGATTTAGCTGAAAACTTCATTAACACAGTGAAAAATGATGAAGTTTGTGAGGTGTGTCAGCTAGGAAAACAAGCAAGACTACCATTTCCTACCAACAAAGCCTGGAGGCCACATAAAGATTGCAGCTTATGCACACAGATGTGTGTGGCCCAATGAAGTCTGAATCACTTAATAGGAACATGTAATTTCTTCTTTTCATTGATGATTGTACAAGATATTACTGGATCTTCTTCTTAAAACATAAGTCTAAAGTAGCTCAAGTATTTATGAAGTTCAAAGTAGCAGTTGAAGCAGAAACATGATGCAAGTTAAAGTCTGTAAGATTAGACAATGGGATTGAGTACACCTCAGCTCAGTTTCAAGCTATTTGCAATGATGTTGGTATCAAACATCAGTTAACCAATGTCTATACTCCTCAGCAAAATGGAGTTAGTGAAAGAAAAAATAGAAGTTTGATGGACATGGCTAGATGTCTGTTGTTTGAGAAGAAATTTCCCAAAACCATGTGGGCTGAGGCAGTAAACGCTGTTGTCTACCTTTAGAACAGGCTTCCAACTAAGGCACTTGCTCACAAGACACCTTTTGAGGCTTGGTTCAGATTCATTCCATCATTGGCTCACCTGAAAGTCTTTGGTTGCCTGTGCTATACACAAATACCAGCTGTAAAGAGAGACAAACTGTCAAAACGGCACAACCTGGTATCCTGGTAGGTTACAGCTCGGTCAAGAAAGGTTATAGGATCTTGGATCCTTCAACAAATAAAATTCAAGTGAGCAGAGATGTGGTCTTTAATGAAAAGGGATGCTGGAACTGGGAAAGAAATGAGCCAAAGGCTATTTCTGAAGAGTTGATGGCTGATCAAATTGAACCTGATCAGTTTGGTCCTGAAATGGACATTGATGATGTACATGTTAGGAGCACAAGGCTCTTGGCTGAAATTTATGAGAGAGCAAATGCTGCCATATTGGAACCAAGTAGTTTTAAAGAAGCTGAGGCTAATGAAAGATGGGAGCAAGCGATGGTTGATGAAATCAACATGATTCAGAAGAACCAGACATGGGAGCTGGTTGAAAAGCCTGCGAACAGAAAGACTATTGGTGTAAAATGGGTCCATCGAGTCAAACACAATGCAGATGGCAATTTGAACAAGCTAAAAGCCAAGCTAGTTGTCAAGGGTTTTAGTCAGAGATATGGCCTGGACTACATGGAAACATTTGCACCAGTAGCCAGACTTGATACAATCAGATTGCTGGTAGCTTTGGTTGCTCAAAACCAGTGGACAATTCACCAAATGGATGTGAAATTTGCATTTCTCAATGGTATTCTTGAAGAGGAGATCTACATTGATCAGCTTCAAGGTTTTATCATGCCTAGTAGAGAACACATGGTGTACAGGCTTAAAAAGGCCTTGTATGGCCTGAAGCAAGCTCCTAGAGCCTGGTATGCTCGAATTGACAATTATTTGGTCAGTTTGGGATTTGAGAGAAGTGTAAGTGAGCCAACACTATATGTCAAGAAGAATGAGGCTGAGACACAACTCATTGTATCCCTTTATATAGATGATCTCTTGGTGATAGGAAGAGACAAGATCAGGTTAGCTGATTTCAAAACAAAAATGAAGGACATGTTTGAGATGTTTGACTTGGGATTGATAACATATTTCCTAGGAATGAAGGTGTGCCAAGCAGAAGGGAGAATCTTTTTGGGACAAAAAACATTTGCCTTGAAGGTTCTATCCAAGTTTTCAATGGAAAAATGCAAGCCAACAGGTACTCCTATGGCTGGTGGGGTGAAGTTGTCAAGCCAAGGGATTCACAAATAGGACAGTGAGTCTACCTACAGAAGTCTAGTTGGCTGTTTGTTGTATTTGACAGCAACTAGGTCTGATATCATGTTTGCTGTTAGTATGCTATCGAGGTTTATGCATTGTTGCAATGAGCATCACTTTCAAGCAGCAAAGAGAGTGCTAAGATATATCAAAGGCACTCTTAGCTATGGTGTGTTATTCAACAAAGCTGAAAGTTTGAAGTTAAGAGGCTACATTGATAGTGATTAGGCAGGCTTGAGTGATGATATGAAGAGCCCTTCTGGCTATGCATTTACACTTGGCTCAGCTATGTTTTGTTGGAGCTTAAGAAAGCAATCGATGGTGGCTCAGTCAACAGCAGAAGCAGAGTATATTGCAGCTGCTAGTGCTGTTAATCAAGCCATATGGCTAAGAAAAAATCTATCAAATTTGAACCTACATCAAAAAGGAGCAACAGAGATATATTGTGACAACAAGTCTACTGTTGCAATTGCAAAGAATCCTGTTTTCCATGGTAGAACGAAGCATTTCAACATCAAGCTACATGTGATTAGAGAAATGGAACAAGCTCGAGAAGTGGAGCTGATTCATTGCAATTCTGAAGAACAGATAGCTGATATCTTCACAAAGGCCCTCGGTGTATCAAGGTTCATAAATTTAAGAGATCAAATGGGAGTCAGCAACATGGAAACTAAGGAGGAGTGATGAAGTTAACCTCTATACAGCAGCCAAGGTGGCCATGCAGGAGACATGCAGCAAGATGCAGGACGCACAGTGCAACTGTTCTGCTTGTTTCATTTGGTTACTCCAATGAACAATTTGTAATCTAGTTGGATTTAAACTTAGTTGTTAGCTGCATTTTGATGTAATTAGGTGTTGATTGACTGATAACTCAGCAAAGCAACATGTACAAGTTAAATTAGCAAGTTTCAATGTAACTTAGTGGTGTTAGGTAGTTGTTTAGGTGAAAGCTTGTTTGTTTTGTCAAAGTTGACTCATTTATGTAATGGCTTAATGCCTTGCTTTGTTGTTAATGAATATTCAGTTGGTTTTCTTCCATATTCTTGATTCTTGCATTCGTTTTTGTTCTGTTCTTATACAAATTTAACTTTGTTTCTTCTCCAAGTCTCGAGGCTTGCTGTACAAGCAAGTCTAAAAACCAGTTGGCTTGCTGTCTCAAAAACCCAACACGGGTAAGCAACGTTGAGTCAGGGATGAAGGAATGCGTAAGCCCTTCAATGGCATTAACTTCACCATACAACCTGAAAATAAAAACCAATAGTTAAGACAACAAATAAGATATATATCCAACTTTTTTACGTCCTAAAACTGATGCATTTTACATCTATCCATTGCATTTCTAAAGCTACAGTGGTGTAGAACATAATTGTTAATTGAAATGAATATACAACTCCAAGTAAGATAAATTACCTGATTGTTGGGCTTCAAATACATCTCTGTCTTCTAACAACTGTGTCATCACATCTTTTTCATTATTGATTGGAGAGAAAATATGCATTAGATAACGTGGCCGAGTTTCCCAATCTGTTTCATTCTACTTTATACCTTCCCACCACTGCTTTTCTCCTTTGATTGTTTTAAGACCTTTGCTTGAAAACTCCCTTTTTGGTAGGATTTTTAGCTTTGGGCAATCATAGAACCCTATTCTCTCTAATTTTGGTGCAATGGATAGGCCATTTGAAATACTGACCAGTTCAGGGAGGTAAAGAAGAAACAACCTTTTCAAACTCGGGAGAAAAGGCTTTAAATATGGTAGGGCAGGTGCATGACTTACAAGGCTGCTCACTTGGGGACAATAATCTCCTCCAAGTTGACAAAGCTCGGGAGAAAAGGTTTTAAATATGGTAGGGCAGGTACATGACAAAGATTTTATTTGGAGAGGATTGCCCAAATATATACCTTGCAAAGTGAGGCTTTTGGAGAAAGGCATCAATCTGAATTTCGGATGTCAACGTTGTGGGGAAAGTGAAGATTTAGAACATGTGTTGTTGAGGGGTTGCAAAACTGGTGAAGTGTGGAGTTTAATTGGAGTCTCAATTCCTGATGATTCAGTTCATTATTTCATTATGTATTTGCTAAATTTATATAGGGCGATACTTTGAGTGGGAGGAATATGCGAATTCAAATGGATTGATCCAGATTTTTGGACTTAGGATTGGGTGTACAAAATAAGCTTATTAACATTCAAATTTAGTTTTTTAAATTTATCATTAAAAAATTATTTCGAAAGTTAAATTCAAGAAAATTTATTAAAGGATTAAAATGTTTTACACACAATTGTCTAAACACAAAAAAAAATTAGATTTTACCGATTGAGTCTTAGTTCAGTTGGTGTTGACATTGTTGCCGGTGTAAGAGGACGTGTGTTTGAGTGCATTATCACTTATTTAAGGGTTGAAAAAGGGTTAAAAGTAGTTTTTATACATTGTATCAAAAAACAAAGATTAAGAATCGTGATGCTACACTCAGATGAAAGAAAGTAAATAAAAAAAATTAATTTTTTCATAAAATCAATCTATTATTCAAAATTCATTTTGGGCGAAACAGGAGACACTAATTTCTCCAGCAGAAAGATGGGTCGACTCCTCTCATATCACTAACCTGTAGCAGCCAAATAAACAATTGCATTTGGTAAATTAGTAGCCTGACAACGATGCAAGAACCCCTAATTAATTAATCTAGTAATCAAAGAATAAATTATACCTCATATTTTATTGTGTGAATTAGTGATGCATCAGTTCTGGAAGAGACACAGTTAACAACATCAAGTCCTTCCTCAAGCAGTTGTTGTAGCACCTTTGAGAGGGTCAAAGCTTGAGCTCCAACACTGTCGCTGATCACAATTTCTACACCATCCAAAGATTGGCGAACTACAACACTGCTAGGGAAGGCCTCGATACAGCTCATGCTCATCCCCTGGTGAAAACCACTCGAATTACCCCATACCTTCTTTAACTCATCTCTCTTGCCACTCAGTCCATCGATCCTGTTCTTCAGGTACATTATGTAGCTAACTGCTCCATCCACTTGATCTGATATTGAACGCTTTCCCTGAAAAAAAAAACCCATGAAATATGCCAAAGCCTGAAAAAAAAAGGGTATCAACTGATTCGTGTACAAACTGTTTACCCTGATGTAATTAGGAGGGAGAAGATTCCGAAGAGAAGCATACAGGTTGGCCATTTCTTGCCTTCTTTGCCTCTCAATGACCCTATGCATAGACTTTTTCTTATCATCATCATTCTATTTTCTCTCTTGCCACTTGCCAATAATTTTTGTTGCCGGCCTCTACTCCCCGACACAACAGCGAGGCAACACTGCCAAGAATTTAAATCTAAAACGTGTTACGGTGTGTTTGGTTCAATGTAGTAGTAGTAGCGCACTATTGTTTCCGATGAGCTGTGTTTGACTCATTTTTAATTTTTTTTTAATCACTTTTTGAGCTTTGTTAGTTTTTGTTTCTCCGAGGAAGAAATTCAGTTGATTTCAGTTAAAATTTGCATGTCTTCCTTGAAAATAGTGAATGCAGGGCTAAAGTGAACAACAATTCTTAGGAATTTACGGGAAAAAGAATTGATTTTTGTTTTCCTGAATTTTAAAAGTAAAATTTTAAATATTATTTTTTTTGTTGCGAGATGATCATTCATGTAGTGTGCACACGTAGTAGTGAACTCTCCAATAATGGTGAACTCTTTCGAGAGTGGCAAACTCACAGCACAAGGCGAACACATATGGAAGACTAAACATGGCGAACCCTCCATATTAGGCGAACTATTAGAAATTGGCGAACCCTCAGCAAGTGGCAAACTAGGATGCAAACCGGGATTGCAAAAAATATGCAAGCTAGATAAAGTTGCGTAGTGTATGGATTCTTGCGTGCAAGTCACGTTTTCCATATTTTTAGAAGATTCATAATTTATTAGCATAATATATTTTTAATGTTTATTAGTATAAAATCTTTGTTATTTCTTTCCATAGTTAAAAGTTTTTTTTTTGTTATAAATACTCTTGTTGCATTGTTTAAATATATATATATACATATAAAAAAGAAAGCTTTAGCAGACAATTTAGTTGTTAAAATTCTTTGTTTTTTTTTTTCCTTTCATTCCTTCTTTCTTAGCGTCGAATGCCAACAATTGGTATCAGAGCGACCTTCTTAAGGGTCGTTGTTGTTCTTTCTGTGTTATACATGGCTTCCTCGAGCTTTTCTCCACCTTCACTGGTTGTTTTCAATGGTGAAAACTATCATATTTGGGTTGTTAAGACGAATACCTACTTGTAAGGTTATTACTTGTGGGAGGTTGTGAATACAGATGTCGAGCTCGCATCATTGAGGGACAATCCTACTGTCGTTAAAATCAAGCACCATAATAACGAGTGAGCTAAAATATATTAGGCGATGTCCGGTATACAGAATGATGTCTCAGATGTTGTATTCACACATATTATGGCCTGCGAGACCCCAGAAAAAGCTTAAGATAAGCTAAATGATGAGTTTTAAGGTTAGGTTAAGACCAGATATCAACAACTCATTAATCTCAGAAGAGATTTTGAGAATTTGAAAATGAAGGAAGCTGAAACAGTGAAATAGTACGTAGACAAAATCATGATGATAGTTAATAACATTAGGTTGCTTGGGGAACAAGTCGTAGATTGCAAGGTCATTAAGAAGGTCATAACAATACTTCCTAAAAGGCATGAATCTAAAATTTCCTCACTTGAAGACTCAAGGGACCTATTAGCGATCTCTCTTCTAGAATTGATAAATGTCCTATACGCTCAAGAGCAAAAAAGAGCATTAAGGCGGAGGAGCACGCAGAAGAGGCATTGCAAGCCCTGAGTATTGATGGTGTGAACCCCCAGAAATATAATGGTAAGAAAGGTTGGATAGAGAAGAATAAGAGGGCGAAGCAAGATGGTGGAAAGAAGAAATATTCACCATGTTCGCATTGCAAAAAAAACACTCACCCTGAAAAATATTGCTGGTTTAGACCTGATATAAAATGCAGATAATGCAAGCAGTTGGGTCACATGGAGAAAGTATGCAAAAACAAAGGGCAAACCCCTCAACAACATATGCAGGCTCAAGTAGTTAAGGGAGATCACATTCAAGAGGAGCAGATGTTCGCAACTACGTGTTCTGCATCGAAAAAAAAAGTCACGAAAGGTTAGTTGGTCGTTAGTGGATACACCAACCATATGACCTTAGATGAAAACATCTTTAGAAAGATTGATAGAAGCTGTGATATTAAGATGATGATTGGTAACGGCGAACTCCTAGAAGCTAAGGATAAGGGTGAAATGGTGATCAATTCGCCATCAAATACTAAAGTAATTTCAAATGTCCTCTTAGTACCTGCGATAGATTAGAATCTCCTTAGCATTGGTCAACTACTTGAAAAAAATTACAATATTGTCTTTAGGAATTATGGTTGCATTATTTTTGACTTATTGGGGTAGGAAGTTATACAGTCTCGATAAAAAAATAGAAGTTTTGTATTAGATTGGAATTTGGCGAACCCTAAAGCCTATTCCAATTCTTTAGATGTTGTGAACCTTTAGCATAAAAGACTAAGACATACAAACTATAAGTCTCTTAGTTGAATGTGCGAACCAAGTTTGGTCAAAGAAACAATCAGCATTGAGGAGCATAGAGGCATCTACGAGGTATACCAACTTGAGAAACATGCAAGATTACCATTTCCAGGGAACAAGGCCTGACATTCTCATGAAAGGTTACATTTGGTTCAATCTGACGTGTGCAGACCCATAAAAACACCCTCATTGAATGGGTTTAGAATCTTTTTCTTATTTATTGATGATTGTACCAGGTATTGCAGGGTTTATTTTCTGAAACAGAAATTTGGTGTAGCCGAAGTGTTTTGTAAGTTTAAAGTACAGGTTGAGAATCAGATCGATTGCAAACTAAAGAAGGTCAAGTCTGATAATGAAAAATTGAGTACACCTTCCAAAACTATTGTGAAACAGTTGGGTTCCATCACCAACTCACCAATATTTACACTCCACAGTAGAATAGAGTGTGCGAGAGAAAGAATAGAATAATAATGAACATGAAAACTTGTCTACTATTTGAAACTAAGTTACCAAAGGAGTTTTGGGTTAAAACAATGAACACATCAGTTTATTTGTTGAACAGACTACCAACCAAAGCTATAAAAGAAAAGACTCCATTCAAAACATGGTTTGGAAATAAACTCTATATTTCTCACTTAAAAGTTTTTGGTTGTGTTTTTTTTACTCATATGCCATAGATGAAACGGAACAAGTTAGAGAGGAGGTCACAACTAGGTATCTTTCTTGGGTATAGTAGCAATAGGAAGAGTTATAGAATTTATGATCTTTCCTCCAAGAAAGTTTTGGTGAATAGTAATGTTGTGTTCAACGAAAGTAGAACTTGGAACTAGGATGCTATTGAAGCTAAGCAAAGGTTGTGCAAACTGGGTTCGAAAAATCATGATAATGGTGGCAAGTTGGGGTCACAATCTGGCGATGAGCTAAGTGAAGCAAACTTTGACAACACTCCAGTAAGGAGCACGCGATCCATAGATGAGACCTATCAGCGAGTAGATGTAGCTCTACTTGAACCTATGAGCTTTGAAGAAGTTGTAACTATAGAAGGCTGGAAAGAAGCCATGCAAGAAGAGATAAGTATGATTCACAAGAACCAAAATTGGGAGCTTGTTGATAAACCATCGCACAAAAAGGTCATTGGTGTCAAGTGGGTGTTCAAAACCAAACTGAATGCTGATGGTTCACTTAATAAGCTGAAGGCGAGGTTGGTTGTGAAAGGTTTTAGTCAACAATATGGCATTAATTACTGGGAGACCTTTGCACTAGTAGCAAGGCTAGACACGATCAAACTATTATTGGTCTTGGCAACATAGATGGGTTGAAAAATTCATCAGCTAAATGTCAAATCAACCTTCATGAATGACTACTTACAGGAAGAAATCTATGTGGAGAAACTTCATGAGTTCACAGTTAGAGGAAAAGAAGAGAATGTATATAAGCTTAAGAAGGCCTTATATGGACTGAAACAGGTTCGCGAGCTTGGTATGCGAGGATAGATGAGCACTTTGCAAGCTTGGGATTTGAAAAGAGTCCCAGCGAACCTACATTGTATGTAAAGAAGAATGGTGAAGTCATTTCGCTGATTGTTTCATTATATGTTGATGATCTACTAGTGATTGAGAGCAGTGATGATTTAGTAAAGGAGTTTATGTTACAAATGGAGAAAATGTTTGGAATGTCTGATCCTGGAGAAAAGAGATATTTCCTTAGGATGGAAATGCCACAAATTTAGGAAGGAATTTTCATAAGTTAATAGATTTTCGCACTAAATATTTTAAAGAGGTTTTGCATGGAGAAATGTAAACCAATCAATACGCTTGTTGCACTCGGAGAAAAAACTCAGCAGTAGTGAAAACTTTCAGAATATTGATGAGAAGACCTATTGAAGTCTTATGGGTTGTTTGTTGTATGTAACAGTGACAACCTAATATTATGTTCACAATTAGCTTGTTGTCAAGATTTATGCACTGTTGCGATACCTCTTATTTCTAAACTGCAAAAAGGGTGATGCGATATGTCAAAGGAACAACCGATTATGGTGTATGGTTCGCAAAGGCGTACCCCTTGTAGCTTGTTAGGTACACTGACAGTGACTAGGCTAGATCAGTGGATGGATGATATGGAAAGCACCTCTAGATATTTCTTTTCACTTGGATCTGGGGTACTCTCTTGGAGTTCAAAGAAGCAATCAACAGTTGCTCAATCCACAACCGAAGTAGAGTATGTAGTTGCAGCAGCCGTCAACCAAGTAATTTGGTTGAGAAAACCTTTGTCTGACTTGAATCTTGTCCAGGATGAAGCAACCCAATTTTTTTGCAACAACCAATCTGTCGTAGGAACTGCAAATAACCTAGTCTTTCATGGAAAGACGAAGCATTTCAAGATCAAGTACTATTTTGTGAAAGAAGTCGACCAAAGCAAAGAAGTGACTCTGGTTTTCTATTGTACTGAAAATCAACTTGCAGATATTCTGACCAAACCACTTGAAAAGTCAAGGTTTGAGAAGTTGAGAAATGAAATTGGTGTTCGCAGCATGAAGGCCAAGGAGGAGTGTTGCGATATGACCATTCATGAAGCGTGCACACTTGGCAAGCTCTCCAAGAATGGTGAACTCTTTGAGAGTGGAGAACTCACAACACAAGGTGAACATTTATGGAAGACTGAACATGGCAAACCCTTCAACAAGTGGCGAACTAGTTCTGGCAAACTAGGATGCGAACTGGGATCGTAGAAAAGATGTGAGCTAGAGAAAGTTGTGTAGTGTTTGGATTCTTACGTGCAAGTCATGTTTTCCAGGTTTTTAGGAGATTTAGAATTTATTAGCATAATATATTTTTTATGTTTATTAATATAAAATTTCTGTTGTTTCTTTCCATAGTTAGAAGTTTTTTTTGTTGTTGTTGTAAATACTCTTGTTCCATTAAAGATATATACCTATAAAATAACAAAAGTTGTAGACAATTTAGCTGCTAAAATTCTTTGTTTTCTTCTCCGCCATTCCTTCTTTTTTAGCATCGAATTCCAATATATATTTATATATTTTTCTGATTTTTGATAAAATTTTATGTATATATTTTAATTTTTTAAATCAAGACCAAATTAATAGAATATTTAAATTTATTTTTATTTTTAGGAATTAATTTTTTGTGGGTTGATGACGAGCGAATATAAATTACATATTTTAAGTTTTTATTCACGGGCATTTGCATTGTTTTTTTAAGTGATTGTTAATTAATTTTAAGTCTTTTAGTTGATTTTAAAACTATTTTAAAACTAGTAGTAAAATGAGTTCTAATTTATTTTTATTGTATTTATGTTTTTTAGTACTTTTATACACTTTTTTTATATATATAATAAGCACTTTCAAAGTGTTTTTGTAGGTTATTAGATTGAGTTCGAAGGAAGAAAAGCAGAGTAGAGAAAAGAGTAGAAAAATAGAGAAACGTAAATTGTTTGAGAAGGCCGTAGCTTGGCTTGAGATTTTACCACTTAAATTCTTTTTTTATTTTTTTAGCAACGATACTTCAATCTTTTCACCCTAAGGATGTGTTTGGTATTGCTTTTAAGAAATACTTTTGAGATAAAAATATTCCTAAAAAAAATTATTTTTTGAGAGAAAAAAGTGCTTCTCCCAAGCTAAAAATTGGCCCAAAAGCATTTTTTTTCAGAAGCTAAAAATTTTAGCTTCTCTCCGAAAGTGTTTAGGTTTTCTTTTCCCAAAAACCACTTTTAAAAATCCTAAATTAAGTTTCACATGAAGTTGTCCAAAAAAAAAAAACCTTCTATAATACAGTACTCTAATTTTTCTTGAAGGGAGAGACCGATTTAGATTAGAAATAAATTTAAGGTTTCTTTTCTTTCCAGAGTCATACTTATAGTAGTATTCAACTCTAAGTTTGTTTGTGGATTCAGAGATTTTATATTATTAAGTTTTTTAGTTTCTTTAATTTTAGATTGCCATTCTTCATGTTAATATATTTTATATTACTTTTTTATATACAATTAGCTAAATTGTTTATACCGATGGAGATCCGTAAGCTAATGGTTTAGTACTTGATATAGGATTAAAATCTGATTTAGTTAAGATAGTTGCGGTTTAATTGAACTAGTAATTGGACCAGAATTTTTAATATATATATTTTTTATTTTTTTATAAATTTTTAATAATTTAATCAATTAAATTAGACCCATTGATAACCTAACAGTTTGACGATCGATTTGGTTCTGAAACCTTTGGAATAAACATAACTTATGTTATATTTCAAACCCAATAGGAACCAAACTGTCATTACCCAATTCACTAGTGGTGAGGACAAACCGAGACCAAGGCTCACCTTTTCTGAACTTTTATTTTGCTCGTTGTAACTTGGATAGCTTACCAAATTCGAAAGCTGCCTTTTCGAAAACCATCTTGTATGTTTGACCTATTTGTTACAATGAGATTTAGATCATCAAATATCAATCAATCAAACAGACAAACAAACAAAAAATGAAAATCTTTACTGCTAAAGTCGAGTACGCAATTAGTAGGAGAAAGCTAATGTTGAGTGTGGTTCATATATACTTACATTCAACGGTGGAGTGATGCGTAAGTAAGGTTGAGTCCAGGATGAAAGAGTAGGCGAGCATGGTGATGGCACGGACTTCACCATACAATCTGAAAATAATCACCAATACTTGCTGCATAAACAGAGTTAACGAATAACGATAAACTCATCAACAATACTCGTAAGAAAAAATTTTACCTGCCCATTGGCTTTTCTGTTGTGCATAAATGTCAACCGATTTCCGAGTGCACAAGGTAGTATCTGCAATGTTAAAAGTAAAAAACATAATTACCTGATTGTTGGGCTACAGAGGTGTAGAACATAATTATTAATTGAAATGAATATACAACTCTAAGTAAGATAAATTACCTGATTGTTGGGCTTCGAATACATTTCTGTCTTCTAACAACTGTACCGTCACATCTTTTTCATTATTGATTGGAGAGAAAATACGCATTAGATTACGTGGCCCATTTTCCCAATCTATTTTATTCCACTTTATATCTTCCCACCACTGCTTTTCTCCTTTGATTGTTTTAAGAGCTTTGCTTGACAACTCCGTTTTTGATAGGACTTTTAGCTTTGGGCAATCATAGAAGCCTATTCTCTCTAATTTTGGTGCAATGGATAGGCCATTTGAAATGCTGACCAGTTCAGGGAGGTAAAGAAGAAACAACCTTTTCAAACTCGGGAGAAAAGGTTTTAAATATGGTAGGGCAGGTACATGACTTACAAGGCTGCTCACTTGGGGACAATCCTCCACAATAATTTCCTCCAAGTTGACAAAATTTCTGAGCAAAACATGTGAGAAAATGTAGCTCAGCTTGGGGCATGTATGCAATGCCAAGAACTTTAACTTAGACATACAACCAGAACGAGTTGGTCCTTTCCATATGCTTCTCAAATTCTTCATGTAATGAATGCTCAAATATTGCAGTGATTCAAGAACGGTTTCAACTTCAGCTCCATCAATAATTGTTTCCATCTTATTACAATCGACCAACAAGCAATACTTCGGCATTACCATGTTCTCATTCCCAAATTCAGATAGACTCGAAGCATTTTCATGGCGTCCAAGAAAAACGATGAAGTAAACTTAAGTACTTTTCTTACTTGAAATGGGATGTTTTCACCATTCACAAACTTCAAACATTTGTCCCATTTTGTGAATTGGGCTTCTACTTCATGGGGTACACGAGAGATTGTTCTCCTTTTATGATGACCAACAGTAAATCTGAAACATGATAATGAAGGATATATGAATGAAGTATAATCTAAAAGTTGGTAATTTGGTAGATACAAGCAAAGGCTTCTCAACCCCTCTAAATTGCATACTCCTTTTACAACTTCTTCCACAGAATCATGCCACCACTTGTCCGATGGATCAACATCAATGCTTAATTCGATCAAGCGGAGAGCTTGATATCATTTCGGGATGAAGCACAATGTTTGATGGCAATCGCTTTCTTTTCTTGAAGTTTGTCGTCCATAAATGCATACCTTCAAGACTCTTAACTTCATTAGTTTTCCAATACCAATGGGAATACTGATTATCTCAGTTCATCAAGATCAAGCTCCTCGAGATTGTCGAGTTTCCCAACATGTGGTGACAGTTTCATGAAGAGCTTACACCTTCTTAACAAGAGTTTCTTTAGTGCAAACAAGTTGTTGGGAAGAGAATGTGGCAATGCTTTGATGTTGGTATGGGACAAATCCAACACTTGAAGTTTGTGAAAGAATAAAGGGGGAATAGCTGCCAAACCACAATGACTTTGCAAATACATAGCAATCCATGAAGGAGAATTTGGAGACTCTTGTAGCTCAGATTGTTTATTGTCCATTAAACTAGTCTCCTTGCTAGCCCATTGAATCTCTTTCTTAGGTTGTTTAGACAATCCTAATCCACCAACATTAGCTACTAAGTTCAGCATTTTCTTTGATGCTTGTTTTACTTCTTTTGGTGATCTCAAAAGAATCTTCCTTCCAAAATTATTATGCTGCTCAGTATAATCCTACGAGCAAAAAAAAAAAAAAACATCATTACTTTAAAAGTTAAAATACTTTGAAATGCATTTCTGTATAGCATAAAACTGAAGTACAAGCTAAATTAAGAGATAACCAAATTGCCTATCTTTATATTACGGAGTCTAGAAACTCCACTGGCAATATACTAAATAGTATTCCATCTTTTATTTTCACTTCTTAATATCAAATACATGACTAGATTCAAACTCCAGTTGCAATTTAATTTGCATATGACAGGCCAATATAACTTGGAATATTTAATTCATATCTTTTGAGCAAAATTATTAAACTGTTACGAAGTGGTCATTCATGCAGTAGCAAATTCAACCTGCAAAGCCATGAGTTCACTTGAAGTTGCGAGCTCAAACAAGTATGCGAGCTCTACATGTGCGAGCTCATTTGAAGTTTTGAGCTCATATAAGTTGTGAGCCCACCCAAAGACATGAACTCATCAAAGCTGGAGCTCAACTTAAGTTGCAAGCACATCAAAGTGTGAGCAGTTACGTTTTTGGTGAACCCCCTAATTGAAGTGCAAGCAGGGTTCACATATTCTGTTATTAATGTTTTGTTTAAAATTTGCTTATTAAGGTTAACTTATTGAAACAAGCATAGTTAGTATTGATTTGATGTTTTTAGGTACTGATTTACCTAATCAGTTTGTGTGTAAGTTCTAACTTTACATTTTCAAGGTGACTTAGTGGGATTTGTTAATTACTTGTAACCACTACACCTATATATATTGATATTCATGTGAAATGAGTGATGATGAGAATTTGATAGCAGTTCATCAAAATCTGTTAAGTATTTTTCTTTGTTTTTCTCTTCTTTTTTTTTTTATGTTCTTCAAGCAACAAAGGCAAGAAGAAATGGAATCAAACAAAAGCGAGGCCAAAAAGATATGGTGAGAAGAAAAAGTATCCACCATGGTCAAACTGCAATAAGCTGGTTCATTGCAATTCAGATGTTCAACTTGCTAATATTCTCATTAAACTTCTTAGAAAGATGAGGTTCGAAAGACTAAGACATGATATTGGAGTTCGCAGCATTATGGCCAAGAAGGAGTGCTGTGAAATGGTCATTCATGCAGTGGTAAACTCAACCTGCAAAGCCACGAGTTCACTTGAAGTTGCGAGCTCAAGCAAGTATGCGAGCTCTTGATAACTCTTGAAAAGAGTTATATTTCATGCCTTTAGACCTAGCTAATTGCTTGTACTTAAGTACATTTTGTTACATTTTAGGACATTTAGTTAGCATTTTGAATATTGCATTAAGACTTGGACTGTGTTGGAATTAGGTGCTTTTAATCGCTTGTGGTGGAGTTTTTTGTGTGTTGGTGTGGAAGGAACAGGTTTTAGAATGAGCAAAATAAAGGGGTGAAGTTTTGTTAGGGCAATGTACAGACAATTTGTCAGTATTGATGATGTGGCAATGTCGGGAAGACTAAGTCAACATTTTCGTGCAACAGTACTAATTCAAATTCAAACTTGTACCAGACAAATCCCCCTAAAAGAGGAGAAGATAATCACGAGTTGTTAGCCAACCCTAGCCTAATTTTATCTATAAAAGCCGATGAAGGGGACCTCATAAATGGTGAAAAAAAAAAGAAAAAATGGGAGATATCATTTGGCATGAATAAGGGTTTGGGGTTTAGGGTAAGAAGTTGAAAAAGTTGAAGGCAGTCCTTCTTAGCCATCACAGGACACTGTATTGCCGAAGTGTGGACTGGGCAAGTGAAAGTTGTTTCCCGAAGTTCTTCCGTTATTTCCATTAGTGGTCCTTCAAAAGATTGAATTGAAGTAGTTGAACACAATGTCGGATAATATTTTGGTTTGGAATTTTATTTCCCAGCCCATGAGCTAAATCTCATAGGGTTGGGATTACTTTCAATGAAACATTAAACTGTTTTAATGGATGTAGTATATATCTAATTTACTTTACTGTGTCATTTGATTGTTTTTATTTCTTAATTAAAATAAAAATGATCTCTAGACATAAAAGACTGTTTGCATACTTATAAACTGATTCTAATTCTGAAAGGGTTGGATTGGTTGGATTAAAATTAAATGAAATGAACAAGTATTCGATAGAGACTAGTAGTCAACTCTAGACATAGAGTCATGATCATACAGAAGGAACCCATGCAAGATATCTAAAAATCCTATAGACATTGACAAGATAACTTGAGGTTTTGCTCTCGCAAGAGGCATGCCATTTTAGAACTCTTATGTGCAGTAAAGTAGATACGATTTTACCAAGGCATTATTGACAGTAAGAGTCGATTCTGGCTAATCCTAACCTTCTAAATCAACATCACTCTATCCTTATTCTTTGTCGTAGTATCTTTTCCACAACATATTTAGTTGTTTATTTCTTTATTTACATTCTATTTGGATAAACACTCTCGTTATTACCATTACATTTCTACTCTCACTTTTGCCATAGCATTTCCAATTATTCATCAATTCTATCTATTACATACATCATCATTCCTTTGAATTATTACTACATACTTACCTTAGCTTACTATAGCATCTTATTCGTTAGTCTTGACATAACATTAACCATATTACAATAACTTGACCACTTTTGTGCCTCAATCTGATCCTCGTAGGAATGATACTAACTCATTAGTTTATTACTTGAATAGATGTGTATAACAAATCACATATCATTTCACACGCGATAGCTCTACATGTGCGAGCTTAATTGAAGTTGCGAGCTTACTCAAAGACGCAAGCTTATCAAAGCTACGAGCTCAACTCAAGTTATGAGCACATCAAAGTGTGAGTAGTTACGCTTTCGATGAACCCCCCAATTGAAGTGCAAGCAAGGTTCACATATTATGTTATTAATGTTTTGTTTAAAATTTTCTTGTTAAGGTTAAATTATTGAAACAAGCAAAGTTAGTATTGATTTGATGTTTTTAGGTACTGATTTACCTAATCTGTTTATGTGTAAGTTTTAACTTTGCATTTTCAAGGTGGCTTAGTGGGATTTGTTGATTATTTGTAACCACTACACCTATATATATTCTAATTCATGTGAAATAAGTGATGATGAGAATTTGATAGCAGTTCATCAAAATCTGCAAAGTATTTTCCTTCATTTTCTCTCTTTTTATGTTCTCTCAACTTCTCAAGACAACAACATAACTCTTTAAATCACATAGATTAAAGATTTTTAGTAGTATTTTACCGAGGTCGAATCACATAGAACAATAAGTCAAGAAAAAATATAATGAAGAATTTTCAATGTGATCAAAGTTTTCTTATATGAGGAGATTCATGAAACATGGAAACTTGATGTCCAGTCTTAAAGTCGATATGGTTGAAACGTATATAGGTGTTGTTATTGAGTCCCTTGTCATGGATGATGATGATGGAACGCTACATGATATGGCAATTGCTACCTGGGATGGGTATGTGTTCGAAATTTATTAATTTATTTTGATATAGATGAACATTTTATTCTAGAACTGTCAAAGGTATGACCACTAAATTCCATAGATTTTTACACAAATATCATAAAGAGCGTAATTTTGATATAGTGGCATTATTTGAGACTTAGATTAGTGGAAGTCTAGTTGATGGTGTAATTAAAAAGTTGGGTTTTGACTATTCATATAGAATTGAAGGTAATAGATTTATAGGAATCTAGATCTTTTGGGAAAAAATGTGCAGGCCAATGTTCTCCTGAATTAATGTGCGATTAATGAACCGTGGGTTCTTAGTGGTGATTTCAATTTTATTCTTTCAAGCACTGAATAGAAGGGTGGGGCATTAGTTTGAAACCTTTGCTGCAGTCAATTCCAAGAGTTCATCTTTAACTAGGGGTTAAGAGGCATGGGGTTTATAGGCCATAGTTTACTTGGTGTCTTGATAATTTATATGAAATATTGGAAAGAGCTATTTGTAATATTTGTTGATGTATTTTGAGTGTGATATTGGAAATCAGATATATGTTTTGTGTGCCAGTTGTTTTAGGCCTGCAGTAGTAACTACTAGTTGTTTTAAGTTTAGTTTCTCTACTGTAAGTTTTCTTTTACTTTATGTTTTACTTTTTTTTTTAAAAAAACCTTTTTTTTCTTAATAAAAAGGTTATGTGTGTGTGTGAAGGTGAAGCGATAGCTTTCTCCATTATTTTCAAAATTTGTTTTTCTTCTTCTCTTCTTCTTTTTGTAACAAAAATTACACCAGCAGTGGTTATCAGAGCTTTTTCTTGAGGGTTGTGAGGTTCTATTGCTATTTTAAGTGATTTTAATGTCTTCTTCTAATGCTCTTTCAACATTTGTTCATATTTTCATAGAAACTCATTATCATGTTTTGGCAGTTAAAATGAAAGTTTATTTGAGATCTCTTGGCTTATAGAAGGTTGTAGAAATTGATAAAGATCCATAGACATTAAGAAAAAATCCCACCATTGCTTAGCTCAAAGCTTATGATGAAAAAATCTTCAAAAAGGATAAAGCTTTAACATGTATTCACTCTAAGTTAGTAGATCACATTTTCACAAGCATTGTGGATCTTGAAACACCAAAGGCTGTTTGGATAAACTCAAGGAAACTTATAAGGGATGTGATAGAGAGAAGAAAAATAAAGCTTTTAACTCTAAAAAGAGAGTTTATGATGTTGCAAATAAAGGATGATGAGTTGATTAAAGATTATTCAATCAGACTAATGGTTATTGTAAACCAAATCAGACTTTATGGTGAAGAGCTACCTAATGAAAAGGTGGTTGAAATATTCATGATAAGTGTTCCTCAAAGATTTGAAGCCAAAATTTCTATTAAGGAATCTTGTGACATGACGAGTCTAACTATTGTTAATCTTGTTAGCAAGCTAGAAGTGTAAGAACAAAGGGTTTCTATGCGAGCTCATGAGGCAAGTGAAGGTGCATTCCTTGCTGCTCACAAAAGAGTAAAGTTCAACAACTCTTGGAAGAAATTTGAAAGCTCAAACAAGGGCAAAGTTGTTGTTTCTTCCACCAATGATCAGAATAAAAAGTTTCCACCATGTCCTATTTGTAAGAGGACAAATCATGCTGAAAAGGATTATAGATTCAAGGAAAAAGACAAGTCCAAATTCCAATGTATTTTTTGCAAAAAGTCTGGATATACTGAAAAGTTTTGCTAGGCTAAGAAGAAGCAAGCAAATACAATTGAACAGAACCAAGAGCTAGGTGAGCATTTGTTTATGGTTTCTCATGTTGTTAAACCATCTCATAACTCTATTTGGCTTGTGAATAGTGGGTCTATCGGTCATATGACACATGTGGTTGCATACTTTAACTCACTTGATGTGAAGTTGGGAAATGGTGTTTAGGTTCAAGGAAAATGTTCAATTTTTATGAATACTCTTGTAATAGCCCGATTTTCAAAAATGTCAAAAATAGTGGTTCGAGACCACCAAATTCAGAAAATAAGCTCGTAAATTTTATCATTTAATAATTATGAGCCAAATATGATTTTTAAGAGATTTTTAAATTAGTAATTTATGTTTTATAAAGATTTATTAAGTCAAGAAATTGAGGAAAAGAGGTATCGAGACCATGATGTTATAAACTGAGCCGTAAATATTTTTATAATTTTTTACGGAGTGTCAATATGGTAGTGTTGAAGTTTCGTCAGAAAATTTTAACGTTTCGGCAGTCAATTAATTAAAAAAGACTAAATTGAAAAGATGCAAAACTTGCTAAAGTGATTAAATAGCTTAAAAATTAAATAAGGAAGGACTAAAAGAGTTAATGGACCAATTTAAGTGGCTGAGGCGGCATACTGTTAAAAAAATCAAAGATTTTTATGTATTTAAGGACAAAATTGGAATTACAATAAAGTTTATGTGGCCAAAATTTATTTTAAGGATTTCAAGACCATTTCTTCTTGAACTTTCGATGGAAAACAGCCATGGAAGAGGGTTGAGAGTTGGTCTTTCATATTTTAGCTTCAAGTAAGTTCAATTCTTGCTTTTCCCTTGAATTTTTCTTATATTTTTGGACTTTTACAATTAAGTCCTACTTAGTATTCTATTAGTTTTTTATTTTGTTGAAAGTTTTGGAAGATACCATTGATAAGTTCAAATGATTTTTGTTATTTGATGATGAAATTGAGATGTTAATGGATGTCTAACGGTGTTTTATTAAAGAATGTTGGATGAAGACATGTTTTAGGGATTTAATTGAAAAGTATTGAATTTGTGGAAAAAAAAGAAACTCTGAAATTTCATGGAATTCATGGGTTGTTATTGATATGTATGAGAATGATTAGGCTTGGAACAAGGATTAAATTGCAAGAATTTTATTTTCCGAGCCTAGGGACAAAATCATCATGTATTAAAAGTTTAGGGTCAAAACGGTAATTAACATTTTGCACTAAATAGTTTTGGGCAGCAGTAGTGGTCTAACTTTGAAAAATCACCAAAAATTGTAGGAATTAAATTAGAAGATTAATAACATATGAAATTAAAGCTTATTGAGTCTAGTTTCTCATAGAAGAAACAGTGTAAGCAATGGAATTGTAAATCATGAGATATAATAAATTTTGTGAGACAATGTCAGAATGATTTTGGGTTCCCCTGTTCTGATTTTGGAAAATCATCAAAAATTAGAGAAAAATAATTATGGGATTAAATTTATATATTTAAGTTCTTAGTGAGTCTATTTTTAATAGAAGCAAACAGGAACATCATCTGAATCCCGTACGAGGAGATAATTAATTTTTAGTGAAGAAGGATCGAAACTGTCAGACAGCAGAACAAGAATGAATTTAAAGAATAAACTGTACTTATTGGCTACACCATAAATTCTGAAAAATTTTATAGTAAGAAGATATGTGAGACTAGTTTCAGAGGAATTTAGCGAATCTTAATTTGGAGTTCTATAGCTCAAGATAAAAATAATTTAGTGACTATGATACGGATGGATGACTTTGAATATACATATAAGTAAATAGTGAAATTATAGATAATGTTTTTTTATAAGCGTGTTATATACAATAAGGATGTGGAATGGAGAAGAGGAGGAGAAAAATATATGAAGGCTTGTGTATAAATTTGTCATATGCCCGATTATAATCGAAAAGTTGAATTAGAAATGATATAATGTTTTATTTCAAATAGTTAGTATGAAATTATGATTATCGTTATGTTATAAAAATAGAATTGTAAGTTCATATGGCTGAAATTTAATGATTAAATGTTAATTTCATGAATTATATAATGTATGATGAGATATATTTGTTGATGAATTGAGAATAAAATGACAATGCGAAAATCGAATAAATGATCAAATTGAGCGGAACGTCGGATTTGAGTACTTTTGATCAGTAACAAGTGATAAGTGGTAGCTTTAGCTACACCTATCTGATCAGTGACAAGTGATAAGTGGTAGCTTTAGTTACACTTATCTGATCAGTGACAAGTGATAAGTGGTAACTTTAGTTACACTTATCTTATCAGTGACAAATGACAAGTGATGTGATATGTGATTTTCGTGTAAGACCATATCTAGGATATGGCATTGGTGTGATATGTGTTCCCGTGTAAGACCATAGCTGGGCTATGGCTTCGGTGTGTGATATAAGACGATGTGCAAGACCATAGTTATACTATGGCAATGTGAAACGAAGTACTCAATTCCGTAAAACGTTCTCTAATTTGTCAAATTGTGGTAAGTGTTAAGCAAATTTTATGTGATAAAACATATTGAACAGTGAAATTGAGTTCAATTATGTGATCTCATCATTCAAAAATTGTGATTGACAGGAAGAAATAGTGAATTGAATATGAAAATGTGAATAGAAAGCATGAACTAAATGTTCATAAGATAAATTATGGCTCAACGTGATAGTATATGATGTTATCTAATGAAAGCCAAATTGAATTGTAGATGACTCGAATTATCTGAAAATGTTCTGTAATCTCTAGTAATGCCTCGAAACTCTATTCCGACGATGGATACAGGTTAGGGTGTTACAACTCTACAAGGTAAAAGGACAATCTATAATGTTCTTTTATTCCTGATTTAGATCAAAGTTTTTTAAGTATTCCTCAAATGATTAAAAATTGTTTTAGTGTTCAGTTTAAGGGTAATGTCTATAACATATTTGATGTTTGTGGTTCTAAGTTTGCTGATTTGAAAATAAAAAAATAATAATGGTTTTTATTTGAAGCTTGATGTTAATTGTAAACTTGTGTGCTTTGCTAAGGATGATGTCAGTCCTCTTTGGAATAAAAGGATGTGGCATTTTAATCTTAAAACCTTGAAGTATATGCAGTCAAATGGTTTTGTAACAGATTTGTCTGAACTGAATGTGTGTAATGATAAATGTGATAGTTGTCAACTTGGGAAGTCACATAGGCTGTCATTTTATCATGATGGTGTGAAGAGAGAAACTATGAAATTAGAGTTAATTCACTCTAATTTGTGTGGTCCAATGCAAACTTCTTTTATGAATGGTAGCAAATATTTTGTGTTATTTATAGATGGTTTGACAAGGATGTGTTGGGTGTATTTCTTGAAGTCCAAGATGAATGTATTGTCCACATTCAAATAATCCAAGAAACTCTTTGAAAATCAATATGATTGTAAGTTGAAGGTCTTAAAAACAAATAATGGTGGAGAGTATGTGTCTACGAAGTTCAATGATTTTTGCAGAGACTCTAGGATTAATCATCGGCTCACTATTCCTTACACTTTTCAATAGAATAGAGTTTGTGAAAGGAGAAATAGAACTATTTTTGAGATGCCAAGATGTATGTTGTGTGAAAAACATCTTTCGAATTTGTTCTGGGCAGAAATTGTATCAACATCTGTGTACTTGTTGAACAGGTTGACAACTAAGGCTATGGATGAGAAAACTCCTCATGAAGCCTGGTCTAGGTCTAAGTCTTCTATGAAACATCTTAGAGTGTTTGGTTCTATTTGTTTCAGCCATATACCTGCTAATATGATAACCAAGTTAGATGAAAGGGCTTGGAAAGGAATCTTTGTTGGTTATCCTTCTCAATCCAAGGGGTATAGAGTCTTTAATCTTAAAAGTAAGAAATTTGTGGTGAGAAGAGATGTCGTCTTTGATAAAGATTCTTAATGGAGTTGGGAGAAGAATGATGTGTAGAAACACGATTGTGGGTTAATGTCTGAAGAGGTTGATATAACTGATCATGATGCTGAACATGGTATGACTAGTAATGAATTTGGTGTAGTTGATACAACTAATGTTGAGGTTATCAAAACTAAATCCTTAGTAAATGTGTATGAGAGGTGCAAAATTGTCTTTATTGAACCAACAAGATTTGATGAAACTGCAAAGGTGCCTAAATGGATTGATGTAATGAAGGTAGAAATTTCTGCAATTGAGAAAAATGATACATGGTTCTTGACTGATGTACCTAGCAGTAAGCATGTTGTAAGTGTGAACGTGTGAAGTGGGTGTATAAAACTAAGTTTAATCCTGATAGCATTGTGTTCAAGCATAAGGCTAGATTGGTCGTAAAAGGGTATGCAAAGATAGGTGGAGTTGACTATGGTGACACTTTTGCACCAGTTTCTAAACACGATACCATTAGATTACTTAATGTTATGGCAAGTCAATTGGGCTAGAATGTGTTTCATTTAGATGTAAAATCAACTTTCTTGAATGGAAAGCTTGAAGAAGATATCTATGTTTGTCAGTCTGAAGGTTTTGTGGTTGTTGGAAAGGAACATTAAGTGTACAAGTTTAAGAAGGCTCTTTATGGCCTAAAACAGGCACCAAGGGCCTGGTATTGCAGAATTGATTCTTTTTTGCAGAAGTTGGGGTTTTAGAGGAGCATTAATGAAGCTACTTTATATCTTAAGAAAAGTATAAATGCTGACTTGCTTGTTGTTTCTCTTTATGTTGATGATTTGTTGGTGATAGGAAGCAATGATGAAGCTCTCTTAGAATTCAAATTGAGTACACAAAAAGAATTTGATATGTCTGATCTTGACTTGATGAGCTACTTTCTTGGGATAAAAATTAATCAAAGGAAGGTTGGTATTTTCATTCACAATAAAAGTATGCCTTAGATGTTCTAAGGAAATTTAAGTTGAAATTTTACAAAGGAGTTGACTCACCAATGCCTCTACACTTGAAATTGTCAAAGAACGATGGTGAGAAACTCTGTGATCCTTCTATTTACAGAAGCATAGTTGGAAGCTTACTTTCCTTGACTGCAACACAACCTGATTTAATGTTCCCTGCAACATTATTATCAAGGTTTATGAGTGCACCTACTAATGTTCATTTGGGAGTTGCCAAGAGGGTTCTTAGGTATGTGAAGGGCACAACAAGTGAAGGGTTGAATTATTTAAAGGTAGGAAGTGTGAAGTTGATTGAGTTTTCTAACAGTGATTGGGTAGGGAGTTTCGATGAGATGAAGAGTACATCAGGGTATGTTTTTAACCTTTGCTCAGGTGCAATCTGTTGGAGTTCCAAAAAGCAACAAGTTGTGGCTCAGTCAACTGTAGAAGCATAATATATTGTTGCTGCTGCAAACCAAGCAATTTGATTGAGAAATTTGCTTTCTGATCTTAGTTTTGAGCATGAAAGTGCCACTGTTCTTTTGTGTGACAATAAGTCAACTATTGCCATTGCTGAAAATCCGGTTCAGCATAGTAGAACAAAGCACATCAATGTGATGTTTCATGCTATTCGTAAGGCTGAGAAAAATTGTTGATCAAGATGAAATATTGTTCTTCTGAGGTGTAGGTTGCTGATTTGATGACAAAGTCTCTTTCAAGAAATAGAATTTCTTTTCTCAAGCATGAGCTCGGTATGTCCAATATCAACCTCAAAGTTGTTGAGAATACGCCTTTGACTTGCTGAATAATAGGTCTAAAGGCCAAGTCTTTAGGGATTTTTTAGTTTGTGGCACGATTTTAAGAGTAACTTAGGATGTGGTTGGATATCAGCGAAATATCTTTTCTGTTACATTTTTTAGCTATATAATCTGAATAATGCAACAGATTATTGTGTGCTTCCAATATATTTTTCTTTCACATTTTCTGTGTTTCATGTTTTTTACTAAAATAACAGCAAAAGTGGAGTGTTGATGTATTTTGAGTTTGATATTGGAAACTAAATATATGTTTTGTGTGCCAATTGTTTTAGGCCTTCAGTAGTAACTAATAGTTATTTTAAGTTTTTTTTTATGTAAGTTTTCTTTTAATTTATGTTTTAAGTTTTTTTTTTTTTTTTTTTTTACTCTAGTGTTAGGTAGCTGAATCATTTAGGTTAATTTGTATTATTTTTTAAAAAAAAAACATTCTTTTAATAAAAAAAGTTGTGTGTAAAGGTGAAGAGATAGCCTTCTCCATTACTTTCAAAATTTGTTTTTCTTCTTCACTTCCTCTCTTTGTAACAAAAATTACACCAACAGTGGCATGGGACATGTTTGCTCTGCACGCTTGTGTCTGACATCTGCATAAGATTCTCCGTGGACATAATCCCTGTACATTGTATTTTCCCACGGTTAATTCGACGAAGCTCCTGCTTTCACATCCGGGGTGCCTTGTTGGATGTGTGGTCCAAGGTACTCCAAGGCGTACAGTGGTTAATCGGGAATGGTAAGTTGAATTTTTTGGAATGTTAACTACGTAAGAGGAGTAGGGCCTTTAAAGCAGTGGTTTGTTGGTAATGAGCCTATAAAAGAGGATATGTATGTGGTGAACATGGTGAACCAGTATGGGGAGTGGTCAAGGCAAAGCTTGGAGTCATGTCATCCTGGTAACATTGTCTAAAAAGTTGTCGGTATGCTACTATTAGCAATGGAGAAAGGGGATGATGTCCTTGTGTGGAGTTGGTCACAACACGGAGGATTTCTTTTTCAGAAATATACAATGTGATTGCAAACACTAATCGAGGAGACAAAAACTCAACGTGGGATGTAATCTGGAAGGTGAGGTGCCTCAAAGAGTGAGACAATTTCTCTGGCTTGTCTTCAAGGAACGTGTACTGACTAACGAAGAGAAGGTTCGAAGACACATGCATGATATAGGACACCGTCCAAATTGTATTGTTGAACCAAATTCATATAATCATGTGTTGAGGGACTGTGGATTTGCTAAGAGTATTTGGCAAATAGTGGTGCTGGTCGGTCTACATGAGAGATTTTTTACACGGTTGTTGCAGCAGTGGCTGTTATAGAACATAAAATGCAGGGGATTGTGTGGTTGGTGGTGCAAACTGGATGATTTGGAAGAACCGAAATGATTTAGTGTTTGGTGACGATCATGGTCGTAGCAAGGGTCTTTTGGTGTTGAGTGTCGCCTGGGCTCGCAGCTTATCCAGACGGTTACTGGAGCAGAATGTGGTTTTTCATTATGAGTTAGTAGTCCTTGAGCAACCTCTAGATGGGGGGCTGCATATTTTGTAGCTTCATAGCAGGGGGCGTTGTCAACGGGCCATAAGATAATTATTTTTTGGGTATATTGGCATAATAGCAACTTTAACTCTCAAGATTTATATAGTGTAAATTTAGTATTAATTTTAAAATTTAGTGGGTTAATTAAACAAGTGGTGAGGCTCTCTGTGTTCATTAGAGATTGTAATAACAACAACAACAACAATAGCAAAAACAGCTTAGGCGAACTGATGTTGAACGATTCAAGTACGAATCTTATGAAACCGGTAAAGACTGAATCGACGAAGATTGAACCATTCAATCTTTTAGAGTTCAATCCAATGGTGGAAAATAAGAGTATCAAGAGAAAAGAATAAGAAAAATAAAAAATTATTATCTTTGGTTTTGAGGTGTTTCTAATTAAAAAAATCATTGAAAAAATAAAAGTATGAGAACAGAAAATATAAATAATATTACAGATTTTGAAAAACTTTGGGATATTAAAAGAAGAAAAAACCAATACCTGGTGGAAATAATACTAGATTAGGACTAAAAACCAAACAAACCAAAACAAGAGATTAGATGAAGTGAGAAATACCTCAAAAGGTTTGTTGAAGTGGGAAGGATACGTCAATACCTCATAGAGTTGAAGAGGAGAGATGGAAACTCCAATTTGGCTCAACTTCCTTTCTTTGATGGACTGCAATAATCAAAGCTAATGAACCACCCCAATCCCAAGCATTATGATAAAGATAAAAAGTATTATCTTATACAAAGTGGATCAGATTTTTATATACATGCTTTGAAAATTTATATTAAAATTTAAACTTTAATTTTGTATTATTATTTTATACATACTCAGGGAATAAATTTATATATATATAATAATTACCCATAAATTTGGTAATTTTTTTAATTTAGTTTTTGTCTTAAAATTTGATTTTTTTTCAATTTTGATCCATGTGATAACATGACACTTTGATATTGTATCATGTCTAGACTTGTATGTGAGCCGAACATCTTGTCCGTTAGAAAAATGGAAGGGTTTGGGCAAAATATAGGCTCAAAAAATGAACTTGAGTAAAAAAATAATATCAGTTTAGGAAATGGGCTGAGTGTCGGGTAAAATTTTTTGGGCCCAACTCGACTTTGCAAAAAAAAAAAAAACCTTGCTCTTTTCTCACTGTTTTGCTATTGTTTCACTATTTTGTTGTTATTGTTTGGATATTGTATAATATTTTGACATTTTTGATATATTATATTTTTTATATAAAAAATAAAATAAAGAACTTTAATATCAACAGGCCATGCTCGAGTTTTAGCATTTTTATCCGGATCGGGCTTGGTAAAAAATTTAAGCCCATTTTTCAAACCGAGCCAACTCTATCAATCAGGCCTAGAATTTTGTTAGGATCCAACCCATGGACAATTCTAATCATGTTATCACTTAAAAAATATAAATTGTCATAATAAATTAGAGATGACATGGACAATTGTAAGTTGGTACTCGATTGACTCTTAATCTACTAGATTATGATACACTCACGAAATGGGTGAAAAAATTATGTAAAAATTTTATATTAAAACCAAGTGAAATCTTGGTTGAATTGGTTGAGTTAAAAGTTTAAAAAACACGAATTGAACAAATGTCTATATATACAATGACAATAGCGATTAAAAGTCACATTATACCTTCCAAGCTTCAAGCAAAGATCCTCACTCTGCATTCTTCTCTTATTTTACTAAAATCTTATAATATTATCTTCTGTAGGTTTGTGTCAAAAGATCATAAATTCATCAACATCATCCCAAGTAAAACCAGTGCAAGCTGAAGACTCAAACTAGCATTCCAAGACATGCAAGAACTCCTCAAAGGTGTCAAATTCCTGGAATACAGGAACGAAAACTTGCTTCTAAGGAAGGATGTCACTAACTGAGCAAAATGTACGCTTTAAAGACATTTATTTCTTTCACTTGGCCTTAAGATTTTATTCTTTTTTTTTTTAAAATGCTTTAACTCATTATTTAATATTAATTTAAGATGACGAAAACTAAAAAAAACAAAATAAATGAGAAGTTAACTTTAATTAAAGAAAATGCCGGATTACTTTATTCTTTAGAAAAATGTGTAAATCCTATCGTATCCACTTTATCTAACTTTTCCTTTTTGAAATTTTATCAAACCACTTTATAAGCCATTATTGAGGAGAAATTGTATACATTTTTGCCTTTGCCATTATCCGGAAAATGGGGGGAAGCTCCCTAAAATAATGTTACTCTTAAGAATCGATACATTCTAACTTAAAAGTTAATTAACTGAGATTAATTGGACTATCCATAACCCTTCCTAATCCATAAATAAAAGGATAATATGCTTTAGCGTACTTGAACTCACTTTCTCTTACATTGACAATAATACTCATACTGATTGAGCTAAGACTCAATTGACATTTAGACTAAAACTTCTATATACAATAAAATTTAGAGACTTGCGCATATAATTATACACGATAAATCTCAAACTCGAGTACTCAAAATCTAAGACCTCTACATTTGTTAACTGAGCCGAAGCCTCATTAGCCATAACATAATATTGTTCGTGCGTCAAAAGTGTTTGCATTTACGTAAAAGTATTAAACAACAAAAATAGTTTTCTTGAAATATTTTAAAAAATATTAATTTGGTAACCTTTAAATTCTGAAAATAAGTTGTTTATAATTAATTTTATATATCCAAAACCTAAATAAATGGGAAAAATTATTTTAAAATCCATGTAACTTTATCTTCTTTTGGAAATTTTACTTATCATATATATATTAGGTCTTAGATCTCAAGTGACATGAATGTTTAATTTATTGACACATGACATACCTATTATGATGAAATGTGATAATTGTGTTATTTACTTCCATTTTTGGTGTATTAGAATAGAATATAAATTTAAAATTACAATAAACAATATCAATTATTTATAAATTTAAATATTTAAAATAATTAAATTACACACTTTAGCACATATTTTATAAAATTTATAAAATTTTAATAATTTAAAACAATGTTATATTAATAAATCAAAATTTAATTTTATAAAATTATTAAATTTTTAAATAATATTATTTCAAAAAATATAATATTTATAATTTTAAAATAATTAATTTTATTATTAATTAAAACTATGTAGTTAAAGACATCAATAACAAAAATTATTATTTAAGTATAAAATTAAAACCGAGATTTAAATAATAATAATAATAATCAAATCTCAATTAATACATATAATCATCATTACACGATTATTTTCTTAAATTAGTTGTTATATATGAATTTTTTAATCATAAGCATTGTATTCACTTATTTAAATGAATAAAGTAGCTTCTAACATTTATTTTTTCAAATTAAAATAATAATTTCAAAAATAAATAAACAAAAAAAAATTCGTTCAATATTATGTCAAATGAACTTAAGGAAACAAAATAGTGATTTATAGCTTTTGAGAATGGGTAAGTTCCTTTTCAGTCAATGTTTTGTTAAAGTCAACATTCTTAAATTATAGTTTAAGTCATCATTGTTTCCAACCTTTTAAAATTAAGAAATCCTTAATTAAAATTACAAAATTAGACACTATCAATTTTTATTTGTTTTAAAATCATCTTTCAGTTAAAAATTAAATAAATTATTTAAGGAATTATAAATTTTAATTTGTTGAAAATATTTATCAAAGAAAAATAAATTTATTATTGTTATAAATAAATACAAAAAATATTTTTTAATTTTTATTACAATATCAGTAGAAAATATTATATATATTATAATTTTTAAAAAATAAACAATACAAACAATAAACCCATGCATCGCACAAGAAAGAAAACTAGTATAATATATTAAGAATAACTAGTATATTTCCGGTTCATACTTCGCATTAGATTAAATATTTGTGTATGTCAAATTATAGAGTAAAAATTTGAAGGTTAAAATATGCTCTAGGCCCTTATACACTTTGTACGTTTATAATTTATTCCTCCTATTTTTATTTTCAAGAATTAATTCCTCTCCTTTTCAGATTTAAAATTTTAGATCCAATTATTACACCACTAAAATTATTCTATTAAATTCTTTGGTGCAACAATTTTAAATTTTTTAAAAAAATCACTTGGTAGTCATGTAACCAAAAATAACATTAAAAATACTAATTAGGATTTTGAACTCTTCATAATATTTGTTTCTGTCGAATAGTGTTCTTAAGAAAAATTGACATAAGCATTTTGATTGAAATAGTTAACAGTAATAACTGTTTAGATTAATTGATGACATTATAAAAGTAGAGTGACCAAATTATGTCAAAAATAAAGAATAGAGATTAAATGTCAAGGTTCAGAGAGTTTAGGGCCAAAATTGAAAATTGACTATTGTCTTGTAATGTAAAAAAGATGCTCAATCTCTAAGAATATTAAGACATTCAATTTATATATAACCACATAATATTTTAATTAAAAGTTAATGATATTAACTATTTAAACTAATTACTAACATTATAAAACTATAGGGACCAAATCATGTTAGAAATTAAATCATAGAGATTAAATATCGAATTTAGTCATAATAGAGGGATCAAAAATAAAATTAAGTCATTTTTTTAAAAAATTAAGTCATTTTTTTTCTAAAATTAAGTCATTTCTCTAAGAATGATACATTGGACTGGACCTAAGATGAATTAATTCAAAATCCGTTTGTAAATTAATTCACTTGTGACGTTCATGGTGTGATTTACCTAAATCCTGAGTTAGTCAGTAACCAGACCTATGTAACTCATGTGCTTTAATATCAGTAGATGCTTATGCTCTAAAGATAATCGAGTCCATAGTCGGGGTACATGACTTGTTTGTATGGCATGGTTTTA
This sequence comes from Gossypium raimondii, assembly GCF_025698545.1. Classification (NCBI taxonomy): domain Eukaryota; kingdom Viridiplantae; phylum Streptophyta; class Magnoliopsida; order Malvales; family Malvaceae; genus Gossypium; species Gossypium raimondii. Next base: position 53,422,790 of record NC_068574.1, read on the forward strand.
CTAGCAACAACGAAATTTATAGCTCAATTAAAGAATTGATAATATCCTCTCACTAGTATTGTGTGGATTGATAAATACGGAGCGTGGTCACGGGTTATTTGTTCTTGAACAAGTAATTTATCATAGTTATTTGTTGACGGTGATTATATTAATCATTAAGAAGATACAATGGTGATAATGAGATAAAATAGGATTGTATTGAGTGAACGGATTTAACTTAAGGGAGTTAAGGATATCATATAAAGGTAACACACACATGACGAGGTAATTGGATAAAGAAGTTGGATGAATTGCTGTCGTAAAGAGTATACAATAAGGAGTTTTCAATCATGTTGCTTCTTGTGGACTAACTCCATGATTAAGTAAATTGTGAATTATCAGAACGATACTTTTGGACATAATTACAATTAGTAGAGCCTAATGTATATGTCTAGTTGGTCCCTCCGTTAGCTCAACAAAAGCTCAATCGGACTGCATTTGAATCACAAGAAAATTTTACAACTTTGGAAATAATTTAATTGAGTTGATTTATTCGATTTGGAATTAAATTAGGCAATCTTGAGAATTGTTCAACTAAAGAATTTGATTAAAGAACTTTCTTAAAAAATTAATTTGGAAAATCTTAGTGATTTTTTGGAAAATTAATTTTGATCAAGTAAAATTAAATTAATCAAATAAATTAAAATTAATATAATTTGGAAATTAACTTTAAAGTCAGACAATTGGCTCAATGGGTATTTCAACTTGAAAATTGAATATGAGATGGAAAATTGGGCCCGAGAATCCAAAATCGAGACTGAGACCCAAAAACTGGTCAAACCGGGCTTGGTATGTAAAACCGGGCAGACGATCCAACAAGTGGTTGGATCAGACCGGTCGGGCCATCACTAGGCCTAGACCAAACTTGCAATAGCCAAACCTACTCGGGGTGCCATGAGGGTGTCGCACTTGTGATGGCACCATCGAACACAACGATGTTGGGGGCGACGACGAAGACATTCCGGTGGCCGACAGATGGTCCTTCGGTGGTTGAGCAGTGGAGGAATCACACTCCTACTGGGACTCTACCAAATAATTTGATTTCAGATTAACTATTCCAAAAATAATATTATTTTAATAATTTTCATATTAAAATTAATTTAATATTTATCTTGTATATAAGTATTCTAGTAATTTAATAGATATAATATTAAATTTAATCAAATATTTATCTTGTTAAGTATTTTATTAATTTAATATTAAAGTGGTTAAATTTAATCATCGTTGAACTCTCTAAACTCTCCCTATATAAAGAGAGTCATGGGTCATTAATTTTCACACACTTGAATTCAAAAGAAAGTTGTAGAGAGAAAATTCTCTAAAGAAATTATTTCAAAAAAATTCTAGTGATATTTTTCTTATTTACAACTTGACCCAGAAGTTTAGAGAAATTACAAAATTATCCTATTAGTAATTTTATGGAAAATTTCTTGATTCGAAATGGGCCCACACTCGACAGACATGAGCTTAAGGATAGCGGATAAGACTACTCGGTCAAAGCGTTCATCCTAGACAAATCGAAAAGGTACAATTTTGATTAATTATTTATTACTTTAAATATCACAATCAAGTTCTTGTTGTTGAAAAAAAATTAAAACTCTGATTTTTTCCTAAACTTATTTTCCGCTGCATTTTCTAAACTTATTTTTCCAACAATTTGATGTAACCTATAGAAAGTGCAAAATGGTTAAAAATAAATCAAGTATTAAAACTAAAAATTCATAGAAGAAATTCTAGTACTCCCAAATTTTCGTGAGGGTCAAAACTATTTAGAGCAAAGATAAAATTGATGTGTATAGGCTCAACAAAATAACTATCATCTTGCACTATTATTTCATCCTTAACCTTTTCCTTCGTGATTTCATCTTATATCTTCTCTTCAACTTTATCAATAGTCTATGTCTATCATTGGCCTCTATGGTAGAATCAGTCGGGCGCCTGAGAGGCGGTGGTTTACCCTGTGGCGGATGTTAGATGTTCGAGTCCGCTTTATCTCCAACTCGTGAACTTAGCCGAAACAAAGCTATATGATAATACCCAATTTTTCCAATTCGGCAGTTAGTTCGATCTACGATTTATCATTCATAGACGTTGATAAGATCCTTCCATTTCATTTAGCAACACTTTAGGAAGGCATAGCCTTAAATTAAAGTAAAGTAAAGTTAAGGGCAAGGTTCAAACGAGGAAAGGCTTACGGTGGATACCTAGGCACCCAGAGACGAGGAAGGGCGTAGTAAGCGACGAAATGCCGGAATTTCCTCCTTATGCTCTTTGGTTTTGGCAAATCTTCTGAGAAAGGAGGTTCTATCACTGGGCTGATTAGTTAACTCCTTGAGAGCAACCACCTCTTGTTCAACTTTTTCTTTTTGAAATTCTAATCTACTCACTAAGATCATGAGTTGACTAATTTGATTTTCTATGTTCTGAAATTGGTTCTTCATTCGTTTTTCTAGGTTCTCAATGCTTGACTTTGTTTTTCGTAGAGATAATTAAATGGTGCTAGAAAGAGATTCAACTATATACTCAAGAGATTTACCTTGCTTTGAAGACGAAAATTGTAGGGGAGCCTACAACCTCGGTTCATAACCAAAATATGGATAATTCATCCACTCATGATTGTAAGTATTGGCATAGGGATCATACCTCTGTTGTGGCCAACCGGGAAATCCTCTAATTTCATTGACATGCTCATAGGGAACTTCTTGGAACATGTTGGGACATGGGAAACACATCATTGTAGTGACTGCAAGCATAAGTTTCATTCTCACAAGCTTGCACTTGTTCAAAATTTCGTACAGCCAATTGTTGAACAAGAGAGGTTAGTGTATCAATTTGATTCTCAATGGAATACAAATTTATCTCATTTGATCTGCATGGGTGAATATGCAACCATGATTGAAGATTAAGGATGATAAAAAGAAATACAAAAAGAGAAAGAAATAAAATTATTAACACTGGTCCCCGACAACGACACTGAAATTTGTACGGTTGTCGAAGCTGTTAAAAATAAAATCTACTTGAAAATATAAATTAGTAGAAAGCGGCAAATAGGGTCGAATCCATAGAGACCAACAATAATTTTATTTATTTAATAAACAAGTAAAATAAAAATAACCTAAGGGGGTTTAAAATTAAAACAAAGTAAAAAGAAATAGTAAAATAAAATATAAGAAAACCAATGTGATAAAACTAGAGCCAAAGGCAAAATCTGTGTTTGATTCAAGGGTTTGATCATTGATTCAAAGATAAATTTCAATGTTTCTTAATAAATTAGTTATAGTTATTGACAATTGCAAGTAATCTAATATCTTTTACCTTCTCAATAATTAAGACAATCTCATTAATTACTTCCCTTATTAACAAATAATCCTATAACGTTACTATGCATACACCATGCATAGATTTAACACACAGATTTAAAAGTTGTTTTAACTGCAAGTATGACAAAACAATTATAATATTTGTGTGTTATAAGGAAACACAGAGTGTTCCAACGATTGAACCCAATAAAATCGAGTGATAAGGTGCAATTAGGAAATCTAACAAACTAATGGCTAAGTGCTATATTACAACAATTCATAATTCATCAATGCTTCTTAGTATGATTTCATTGTGAATTCTTCCCCTGCAAATGCTTGGAATGTTCTAACATTCCTAATTGCATTGCACAAGTATAAAAAACTAATTAATTACTTCACTAAAGCAAGGTTGTCAAACCATAATTAATGGGAATTGTATTATAAAGATAAATCAAGGAGTATTATAATTAATGAGAATTATATTATAGAAGTGACCCAAGTAAGATTTCCATATAATGTGGAGTTCAATGAAATACTTGTCCTTCGCTTTTAATGAAAAAATTCCTTTGATCTCCATTAAGATAAGAAATTGAGGCATCATTTTTTTTCAATACTATGAAGCAGCTCTGGGAAGCTCCAATCTGAAACTTAACAAATTATGTATCATAAATTGAGTTCAAATGGCTGTGACTAAATGTTGTTTATAATAAGTAACATTTGAAACAATCTATGCAATTATTTAATCAATTTGCAACCCATTTTGGAGCAATTTGCAAACATGTGACAGCAACAATTGGTGGGGACAACAAGTCTTGTAACAGCTTGAGGCCAACTATGAAGGCATCAACCATTTTTAGTCTCTTTCTTGCTTCTCCCTTCCTGACCGATTGTATCAAAGAAGTCCCCGATTGGCAGCCTTAATTCGCCAAATTGAAGCTGCAATTTTTAAGGCAGTAAACTAACTCCAAAACAAAGCAGCTAGTAGCTACTGGAATTGGTGCAGGAGGCAGCAACCAGCTGCTATTGTCAGTATAATAGCAATTCCTCAAGCAATCGGTAAAATCATTGAAGCAAGGAATGACCAAGCTACAATTTAAAACATGTAGCAGCAGAGAACGATACCAAGGAGGCAGATCTATAAACAGCATCATTAGCTAATATTTGAAACAGAATTCAGCAACTGAAAACTAAAATTTAGTCCTTTAGCATCAAGTACTTGAACTACTAATTTCCCTTTCTTCTCTTTCTCACGAATGTGCTGTAAATGAGTCCTATTTCCTCCTCATGCTGGTTTGGCAACACTTGATTTTGCCAACATTCTTAAATTTCCACTCAATTTCCTTAATATTTGGCATGTGTCTAAACATATGCCACTTAGCCGTCTCAATACCATGCAATTTATAAAGCTTTTATAAGTACTTTTCATCCATTATAACTTATAAGCATCATTCATTCAATGGTTAAATAAATCCAAATGTTACTCTTTCCATTTTCCTTAAAATTTCAATTTAGTCCCTTTTTTATTACTCTCCACCTTATACGCTCATGCTTAGTGAAAAATTTGTCCTCTATCAGTTTCACACCTGGCCAAATTTATCTTCACCTATGATCATGCTTCGACACCTAGACTTGCTAAGTGCCATACAAGCTTTACACTAAATCAAAATCATTATCATTTAATTGTAGAACATCACTGATTCACTCCATTGTACCTTTACTGGTTTAATTGTTATTCCTTAATTAAATCAAGTCCATTAACTTAATGGAAAAATTGCACTTCAAATCCTTCTATTTTATAATTACTGAATTTAATTTATAATATATCAATTTTTTATAGTTTTTACAAATGCTTTAATAACAGTTAGAATTTTTTTTGTTAGAACTGTATTTGAATTATCAAAATAATTTATATATGTTAATTAATTATCATTTTGAATAATGTTGCTTTGCCTTAATTACATGAAGTTAATGTATATTAAGTAGTGTTAGAGTTGTGTGTCCCAAATCTTTGTCAAAGAAAATACAGTGGTAAAACTAGGAGATTTGTGTAGAGCTTAAGGCTGAGGGCCGAAATTCCTTGTCGCATAAGTAGAATCTGTATAGAACTACACTTCATCTATTTGACATTGATAATCGAAATTCCTCTTATATCATTCGTTTTTCAACATTAGTGAATTTCTTCTCCTTTGCCCATGATTTTTTCCCGAAAGGGTTTCCATGTAAAATCTGCGAGTTCTTATTTTCCCTTATTTTTGTGATCATTCTATTGCCATTATCGACCTTAGCTTTACAAGTAAGTTAAAAATATTTTAATTATTATTTGAAATTTTTTATTATAATATTTGAATTTTTAAAAAGTTAATATATTTTAATTATTTTACACTAATTAGAATATTTAAAAAATCAATTAAAAAATTTGAAACACTTAAAATCACACATTAGAAATTAATACCTTCTAAAGTGTCCAAATTTAAGTGCCTTTAAAAATGTTTTATGTTGTAATGCATGACTGCAGAATTTAGACCCTTGGAGAGGCACTTGTCATGGTTGCTTGCATTTTCTATATCTGTTTGTTTTGTGCATATAATAACTAGAACAGACTATTCATGATGTTGTAGCAGCAAATAAATGAAAATCGATTTTGTTAGCAAGGAATGTGCCTCAATTGTCTCATCTCTTCTTCTGTTTTTCGGACAATTTGGTCTTATTCAGTAGGGCTGACATGGACCAAGCTAATAGGGTTAGAAGTTTGCTAGATAGATTTGGCCTTTTTTTTAACATGGAGTCAATGCTCAAAAGACTAAGGTCTACTTCTTTAAAAACATAGATGAGAGAATGGCAAGGTCTATTTGTGTTAGATTAGGATATCTACAAGTCTCTAATCTTGGTGTATGTCTGGAAGTGCCCCCTATTTCATCAGAGGGTCACTAATGGGATTTTTGTTTTTGTTGTGGAAAAGGTGAGGTGAAAACTTAATAATTGGGATGCGAAGCTTCTTGCAATAGCTGAGAAAGTGAATTTAGCCTGCTTTGTCCTTGTGTCCATATGCAACTATTTTATGCAATCTACGATGATTTCGATTGGTATTTGTGATGAGATTAACAGGAAATTAAAAAAGTTGTTCGAAATTATATCTGGTGCTCTCATTATGAAGATCTTGAGCATGTGTTGTGGAGTTGCCCTATTGCTTGTCGGACCTGGTCGAAAGTTATCCTGTCAAAGTACACTACAAGCTTTTTTTTTCCTTATCGTTCATGGACTGGTTGGTGGAAAACATTCAAAACGTGCTAAAATAGACTTTTTGGTATCATAATACAGAGGCTCTGGAAATCAAGGAAGTTAGTCGTGTTCAATAAGGAGAATGCCTGCTCTGAGGAAATCATTAAAATCAGTTGGTGCTGAGCGAAAGGTATTAAGGATGCCTCTGTTATTTTGGAGCGTGTTGGACTAAACTAAATATTGATGGTGAAAAGAAAGGTGCGGCTGGTTGCACATCTGTAGGGGGTTTAGCCAGGGATGAACATGGTGAATGGTTGTTGGGATATTGCAGAAGCATAGGAGAAAGCAGTGGAGTTCAGGCTGAATTACGGGCCATTTATGATGATCTTTCTCCTATGGAACAAGGGTCTTCGACGAATTGTAATTGAATGCGACAGCTCAGAGGCCTTGTAAGTCATCAAGGAGTCGGAATTGCAAAGATCAAATGTGGCGTTTGCTAGAAGAATCAACGAGCCGCTGAATCGAAGCTGGGAGGTGCGACTGTGCCATGTGTATCGTGAAGCAAATGCTGCGGAGGATTTAGCTGTTCCGACCATTTTGCAGCAGGATTTAGCTGGGACCGCCTCCTTAAGATGTAATTTCTTTGTTTAGCTCTCTTTTGTAACCAAAAAACTGAATATTCCTTTCAAGAATCCAATACCCAATGTCTCTTCCGTGTGTTTTTGCTTCTGAATGGTGGAGTTTCACTGCACTCAAAGTACATATCTCAGGTTAAAGGACAAAAACTATTATGAGTTTAAAGGAGAGAATTTGCTTGACATGGAGCCAGAGGAAAGGTCTCTTGCTGGATTTATGAGTTTCTAGTCCCCTCTTGAGATTCCGGGTGTGAACAATATTGACTTTTTGCACATGGTGCGAAATGCTCGAAGAAAAAAACTTGGTGAGCCGGAGCTCGGTCCACTTGAGGTATAGATCATGAACTACCCTTTGGCCTTTGTACCTTTATCTAATATAAGAACTTGCTGTTGTCAACATATTCTTCTTGCTCTCCCTGTTGTAATCAATATCGATATTTTTCTGAAAAGGTCAAACTCTGTCATGGCTAGGCTACTTCTCTGTGGTTGTATCTTGTAATTTAGAAGCTCATAGTTAAGGAACACACAATAATCATGCTTGTTTGTTATTGATTACAGTGCTTACATCATTTTATTCATGCAGTTCTATGCTTACATATATCCTAAACTCGATCTTGTGAACATGAAGACTGACTTCCTTAACAGAAACGGCAATAGTTATGTGCATTTCCTTTATTTTGCTAATAAAAAAAAACACAAATATCGATTGTTTTATTCTTAGAGTACAGCCACATCTATGAGCTCTTAAGTTGCTGGTTGTAGAGGGTGAGGAAACATTGTAAATCAGTAAAACATTGTTTTACTGCTTTGTTATAAAACATGATCATGTTGGTCTTCCATGCATGTTGATTTCCTTTTCACCTTGATTACAAAGCTCTTTTTCCCTGTAACATGCATGGTTGGTCCTTTTTTTCATCCTTTAAAGTTTTAGAAAGATGTCAACATCTGCCTTAAGTCAGTAACAAACATAAAAGTAGGCAGTAGAGATCTAGTCTGAACTGTAAACCATGTGGACGTTGGCCCACATTCATGATTTGTTTTTTTTCCCGAGTAGTAAAACGATGCCCTAATGGATGAGACTATGTTATCTTGATTCTTACATTATTATCTTGATTCTTACATTATGTACCATTAATCTTTGTGGGTAGTTTGGAAAAACTATTGGATGTAGTAAGACCTTGTTCTGCTTAGCTTAACAGAGTTCCTTGCTTTTTGTCTTAACCAGATTTCTGCAATGTCGTTTGGTCTTTTTCTATTCACTGACCATTTCTAGTTTTTTTATTTATTTTATAAACTATCCTATCATAAGAAATATGTCTTCATTCTTATAAGAACATGTTATAATTTGATGTTTTCAGGAAGACAGGAGATAGTTCGTTAGCTAAAGTTCTTGAGGAGAAAGGCTATACCGCAATTTCTGCTGCATAGCATACAATACTCTTTGTTTGATTCTAGTCAAAACTCACTTTAGCTCGGTTCTTCAGCCTCTACTCCACAGTGTTTTACATTGTTAATTGGAAAGGACTTGATGCTCAAAAATCTCTGAAGTTAATCGATCATGGTTCCACCATTAAAGGAGCATAAAGCCTTGGCCCTAAGGTGCTAGGCTGCTAGCAATGGTGCCTAAAAGGTTATTGTTTCTTATTTAACCTCTTGCCTTGGCATGTAAATTTGAGTTCTCCCCCCCCCCCTTTTTTTTCTCCCTCCCTTGTGAACGAGGAAGTGTCTCGAAATTAACCGATTGATGTGCAAGTATACACAACCGTTAATAAGTAATAAAGTAGTAAGTGAGAGTTGTCATCTCCACTGGAATTGTTTATGCAAATCAAGTATTGCGAAATTAATTACTCAACAAATTGTTTGGTGATGAAAATAAATTAAAATGTGATGAATTTCTAATTATATTAAACTAACCTAATTATATTTAAAATTAAATTAAACAAAGAAAGAAATAAGTGTGCAAGTTTTAAGAGTAATCACAATTGCATGCATTAGAATAATTTTCTTTCCTAACTTAGAAATATTTAAATAATACTAATAATGTTACAGAAAAATCCATGACAACTCGCTTATTTATTAATCCCGTTTTTATGAGTGCTTGGCTCCTCTTGAAGCCTTAAGCACAACCTTTTACTCTGCATATTTCTATGTTCATTCCTACTTCAAGGTTACCTTTCAAGTATCATCTAAGAAATCATACTTATTAAATTATTAATTCTAGCATATGCATGTCAAACAACTTAGTATTTTCAATAAGCAAAAAACAAATTATGTGAGGTGACATTAAAATATTTCTATCTTGAAATAGTTTAACCATATTAATCCTACAGTTATGCAAGGTAATAAAATTCTTTCGATATTATTACTAATCGACCTAATTTCATAACAAAAGATCAAACATGCACCATTCAGATATTGTGTCAATTAATTAAAATTTGGTTCGATTTAATAATTAATTCAATTGCATCCCTACATTTATAATGCAAAATAACATGTTCATTATTTTATTTGGATGAATAAGCAAGCAAGGCACATAACATCATTAACAAAATTAAATAATCTAAGCTATGGAATTTAAATCATTCTAACACTGACAAAATTAAGCAACCATGATTATATTAAAAGCAAAAAAACTCAGTTGCAATCATGTTTCTTGAATTGAACAAAAATAAAAGAATAAAGGGTAAAGAATGCAAAGTCATTTTCGGTGGTTCTCCGAACCATAGCTCACTTCGCTCCTCCTTTTTACTTTCCTTCTTGTTGTGACTATCAAGCTTGAGTGCTCCTAATATGGTCGAATGAGACTGCTCTCAAAGCCTTGCAAAACTCTTTAAAGAATGAGAAAATATGGAGAGTGAAAGAAGAGAAAAAAGAGAGAAGAGATGATGAATGAAGGATGAGGGATGAACGAAATGAGTGAATGGTTAGGGGTATTTATACTTGTGAGGAGCCCCTTGAGTTTACTAAAAGTAGCATGTCAACCCTCCATTTTTCTCTCATGCATGGCTGGCCCCTTGAGTGGAGGAAGGAAGGTTGATGATTTTGCTAAATTTACCTAGTCAAAGTTTGATTCATTGGAAAGTGTAACACCCAAACTCGACCTAGACATTATGACCAAATCTTGTGGGTTACATCATCTATACGTTTTAAAATTCAAGATTAATTCATTTAAACCATAATACATGTGTGTTTCTAGAATCGTTCGTTTACTTTCACTTGAATAGGTTTAAAACCACATTCTTAGCTTATTTATTATCCAAAAAACTCATTTTTGATTATTTGGATTTGCAGCGGAAAACTCCAGAGTTGTCAATTTTTTAAAATAGTTATTTTAGCATGTGAAAATGCAAAAGTTGTAGTTTAGAGAAAACAAATTATTAAAGTTTGACAGCTAGTCCAAAACCAAAAATAATGTCCAAAAATTATCCAATAGTCGAAAAAGTTAAAAAATAATCATGAAATCAATTTAAACCGTTAAATGCAAGGATGACCAATCCGAGCCCCAAATGTCGCCCGATCCTAAGTCTGAGGGTTACCTAAAAAGATTAATAAATTGAGTGAGCTAGAAAGCCCAGTGTGCGACTTGGCCCACATACATAACAAATTACACAATTTAATCACTGATTTCAGCAGAACAAAACATTTACAGAAGCCTGTCATGCATATCGATGTAAAATCAACAAACAGATCAGATCTTACCTCCATCCACTATACACCATTTCCAACCCTCCTAACACACCAAATAGGGTAAATGATACTCATCCAACCCCACACACCAAATAGTGATCATATGTCACTATACAAATATATGTAGTCATGCTGCCAAATGTTATACAAAAGTCCACTATAATCAAATATTGCAGATGTAACTGCCAGGTACAGATATTGCGATTTTACCGCCAAAAATGCAGATCGTAGTTTGCTAGAACTTTCTCCATCACATTATCATATTCCACCCCAATGCAAATGCAACGTCATAATACATATATCATCACATTCAGATTAAACGTGCACATTTTAAGCATTTCAGATAAAAAAACATGCTAATGGCACTTTCAAATTCATAGACCAGATATACAATTTATACGGCTAACATGCTTTCAAAAAAATATGCACACACAACAGAAACATCAGATTTTATTTTTCAGACTACATGCATATCATTCATTAGAGCTTACGAAATCATTGACCTTGAACACGCAATCAAAATACGACCCTAACTAAACTTACTCAAAATAGGCCCACACGCCTTACCTGGCATAGCCCATGTGGCCCGCACAGTCTGGCGCACGGCTGAGCACACACTCGTGTGGCGTTGACAGTTTCGATTTTTGTATAGTTTTTTGAGTTTACGAGTTAGGGTCACACAACTAACTGTTTTTTTTTTTGAAATGCTCACCACAGCAACAATCAAATCTGGCAAAAACATCTATAATTTGAATAATACTAACCACTTACAAAGATTCGACCCATGCTTCCTAAAATATTCGGCTATTACAAGGAGGCATTCTACCACACAACCCCAAATTAACACTAACCAGCCCTCCAAAATTGGGCGTCCGACACTTACCCTCAGAAATAGAAATACCCAATGCACTTAACTCGCCTGAAAAATGTACGCCTAACACTGCTCACCTACAAGAACCACACAGAAGAACTATCAACATCCACAACAATAACACATTCAGTGAAACTCGACAACATCTCATTTTTCAACGAACGAACCTTACTTACAATAATAATAAAAGGAAAACACGATTGAAAACTACAATTCACTTACCACACGATCGACCAATAACAAGTCCAGAAGAAAACTAGCACAGTAAGAAGGGGTCCAAATGACAATAGGACAGCAGATAGCAACAACAGCAGAGAAAGAAAGAAAAAATATGATTGTTTAAATAAGGATGAAAATTGAGAGAAGAAAAAAATAATAGCATAAGGAAATTGACAAAGAAAATTTTCAGGAAACAAAAAGATACAACGTAAAATAGAATAAGAGAAAATGTGAAAGTGAGGAAACAATAGGTTTCAAACTTGAGACCTAAGAGTAAGCTAAGACCTTACCACTAAACCAACAAACTCATTCTTGATAATAAACTTACAAAAATTAAAGATAACCCTTACAAACCAAATCAGATATAGTATCAAAATTAATAAAGAAATTTCTAAGGAAATCAAACATAGGACCTCAAGCAAACATCCAAAGCCCTTAACCACTGAATTATATATATTTATATTTCAAAGTTTTTTCTTTTTTGCAAGTCTTTGCCGTTTGGACTTTTAACACGGTGTAGTTTTAGTATTTTGTCCATAACTTAAGTTATGTACCTCTATTTTGATATTCAAAGTGAATTGAAAGACCTAACTAAAGTTATTTTACGACTCAAGCCCAAAAATGGCCTAAAATTTTGATGCAAAAATTACCAAAAAATCTAGAAAAAAATCTACTTTATTTAATGGGACTTCTGTATTTTCTCCATTATATTATTTTTGCCCTATAAATAGACATTATTAGGGGGGATGGGGATGACTATTCTTAGTTTTATTTTGGTTTTGTGTTTTATTTTCTTTATGGGGTTCCTAAACCCTCTTTTCTAGTTGAAATAATATTCGAAGTTTGGTTCTATAAGTTTGTGAGATCGAATTGCTTCCAATCTTTATTTTCTCTTTAATATTTGCATGTCTCCTCATTTAATTACATTTGTTCAATTTTGTTAAATATTTGGTTGGTATTTGGTAGCTTAGAATAATTGCTTTGTCGATTAGATAATTAGTCGATCAATTGATTTCTAATATTTGTGACGATTGCATGATTATTTTTGTAGTATGGGGATGCAGTCAAACTTAAATAAACTTTAATTGTGTGTTTGTTGGTTAAAATTGGGTCTCTTTCGTTATTAAGGCTATTGATAAATTAAATTATTAAGCTATCGATCTGTCGTAATTGGATATGTCAAATTAGCCTCTCTCGTATGCTTAAGGAGCTTGTTCTCAACTAGTTTAATATCCTTTTAATACTTTTTATCAATTATTAGTTGTTAGTTTCAATGCTAGCTTTTATCACTATTGAGATCTAAATTGGAAAAATTATGAAATTGGAAAAATTATGACATTGGGAGTCTAATATTTGATTTAAGCTTGTTTAGGGAGATGATTAAGGCCAAATGTCAATGAGACATTCAATTAACGTGTGTGTCATGACATTAATGCTTGTGTGTCATGACACTGACTCCCCATCACCTTTAGGAAGTTGAATTTCACCAAAATACACTTTGAAGGTGGCATGTTGTTGAGGTTGAGACACCAAGCATTGGGTGTCACAACACTAAGCCCCAAGATCGCGGCTCCAAGTCTTCGAGGTTACAACTCTAAGCCAAATGTTGAAGTGAAGGGAATTAGGTGGTCTGTTAACCAGGTCGTGACACCAACAAGGGTGTGTCATGACACCGAGTGCTCTCACGCCCCCCTTCTGTGCAAAATACTTTGCATGTTGTGACACCCAAGCCTGTGTGTCGCAATACTGAAGCTTTATAGGTGAAAAATTATAGGGCAATTTTGTGTCAAACTCAGCTCAAATCATCAAATTTTTAATAGCGTTTTTTAAGAAATTTAATGTATTTAAGGCATCTTTATGATACAAAAAGCTAGACATCCTTTTATCATCATCTTTTATTCTTTCAATCATTTAAGATTCCTATGTTTTTCCTTTTCTAGCTTAGTCTTTATTTTTGCTGCTTTGTTCTTTATTTTACTACACTTTCATCTTTATTCCAAAAAGATAGGATGACCTATATTGTTATTTTGATTTTTCCTTCAAAGTACTCAATAGACCTGCATGTTGTTAGTTATCAATTGTGTATAGTATTAATTTGGGTTGTGGATTTGTAAATTTTCTTACTTGCCATCAGTTTCATCAAGGACCTATTCAAGATTCACTAAGCATTTCTCAACCCTCACCTCTTTTTTGGTTATTTGATGATTCATTTGAGCATGAAATTGGTTGGGCTTTGTGTTTTGAGGATGAGTAGGAACTGAGCTTTTTAGTGGCTAATTGATTGAAATATTGCATGATTAATTTTAAGGTTAGGGACTAAGTCATAAAAATTGGATTAAGTCAAATAAACTTCAAAACCTAAAATTGACGACTTTAGGGGAACATTTAGATAAGTGAGACCAAGAGGATATTCTATTTGAACAAATTTGATTTTCCCGATTTAGTATAGTGAGGTCGAGAGATAAATCGGACTAAATCGTCTAATTGGGTAAAATAATAAGTGAGAGGTAAAATTGGACTAATTAGGAGTTTAAGCAATTTAGATCCTTAACCCAAGAATGAATTAGCAACATTGGTATCAATTGAACACTCTATTTCATCGAATTAATACTTTTTTAATTTTGACCTTTGTTCAACTTAGTCCTTTTAGGTATAATTTAGTTTAATCAACCTTGAATTATGAATTGTCATAATATAGCACTTAGCCATTAGTTAGCTAGACTTCCTAATTGCATGCTTGACCATTGTCCATTCACCTTATCACTCGATCTCTCTTGGGTTCGATCTTCGGAATTTTCTGTGTTCCCTTGTAACACACAAATATTACAACTAACATGTCACACTTGTAGTTAAAACCACTTTTAAATCTATATGTTTTAAATCCATGCATGGTGTATGCATGCAAACGTTATGGGTTATTTATCAATAAGGGAAGTAATTAATGATGATTGTCTTAATTATCGAGAAGGTAAGAAGAGATTAGGTTACTTGGCAATCATTAGTAACTATAACCAATTTAATAAGAAACATTGAAATTTATCTTTGCACCAATGGTCAAACCCTTGAATCAAATAGAGATTTTACCTTCGGCTCTGGTTTCATCACATTGGTTTTCTTATATTTTATTTTACTATTTCTTTTTACTTTGTTTTAATTTTAAACCACCTTATGTTATTTTTATTTTACTTGTTTATTAAAGAAATAAAATTATCATCAGTCTTTATGGATTCGACTATACTTGCTGCTTTCTACTAATTTATATTTTCAAGTAGGTTTTATTTTTAGCTGTTTCAACAACCATACAAATTTAGTGTTGTTATTAGGGGTGAGCATTCGATCGAATCGAATCGAATCAAAAATTTTCGAGTTAATCGAGTTTTCGAATCTCATTTTATCATCCTAACTTTATTTGAAGTTTTCTCGAATCGAGTTGAGTGAGATGAAATTCGAATCGAATCGAATCGAATATATTTGTTCGAGTTAAATTTTAAAAATTAATTTTAGGCCCTTGTAACCACTGTCACCCATCGTAATAAAATTTGTCCACCTTAATCAAATTTTTTATTAACTTTCATCACCTCATAATTTATTTATTAATTTTTTATATACTGGTTAGCTTCTTTGCTTGCTTAGTTGTTTCAATTATCTTGATTCTTGTCACTATGTGTTTTGGAATTAAAAATATATTAAATGTAAAAATATGATTTTTTAATAAAAGTTATTTTAAAAATAAAATGTGAAATTGATACCAATATAAAATTTTAATACGAATATTTTATGGCATAATTAATAATTCAATTTTAATATAAATATTCAATATGACTAAACAATTCAATAATATAAATAATATAAAATGTGAAATTTAATTTAATAATGTAAATAGTAGATATAAATAAAATTATTACTATTTATGTTTAGTAAATTTTTGGATAATTTTGATTTTTTATTTGAGAGTAAAGGGTGAGAAGTAAAAGTTTAGGGGGAAAATAAAAAGTTTTGGGGAATAAAAGTTTGAGGGAAAGTAAATAGGGGGAGTAAAATTTTGGAGGGAAAATATTAAAAAAAATTGGAGGAGGGAGGGTTTGGGGTAGATGAGAGGTGGGATGGGAAGGGAATAAAATTTTTAAGGGAAAAGTGGGAGGGAGTAAAAATTTTGGGAGAAAATAAAAGGTTTTAAGGGTTTTTGGGAGTAAAATTTTGAGAAAAAAGTAAACGGGAGAGTAAAATTTTGGTGGGAAATGGATTTTGGGTAGATTGGGGGATTGGGAGGGGAGGGGAGTAAAAGTTTTGGGGGGAAAGTGGGAAGGAGTAAAAGTTTTGACGGAAAAGCAAAAAGGTTTGGGAGTTTGGGGTAAAAATGTAAAATATTATAGTTTGATGTTTGAATTATTCGAATTATTCGAGTTATTCAAATTCGAAAACTCAACTCAATTCGAACTCGAAATTTGAAAAAAAAATTCGAGTTGATTCGAATAACTCGATTAACTTGAATAACTCGATTCGTTTAACTCGAAATTCAAATTTTTTTTTATTTTTTCGAGTCGAATCGAGTTTTGCTCACCCCTAGCTGTTGTCAGGGACTAGTGTTAATAATTTCATTTCTTTCTCTTTTTTTATTTCTTTTTTATTATCCTTAATCTTCAATCATGGTTGCATATTAACCCATGCAGATCAAATGAGGTAAATTTGTATTCCATTGAGAATCGAATTGATAGACTAACCTCTTTTGTTCAACAATTAGCTGTAAGAAATTCTGAACAAGTGCAAGCCTGTGAGAATAGGACTTATGTTGATTACGGTCACTACAATGATGTATCTCCTATGTTCCAAGAATTTTCCTATGAGCATGTCAATGAAATTAAAGGATTTCCCAGTTGGCCACAACAGAAATATGATCCCTATGCCAATACTTACAATCATGATTAGATGAATTAACCAAATTTGGTTATGAACCGAGGCTGTATGCTCCCATACAATTCAAAGCAAGGTAAGTCTCTTAAGGATATAGTTGAATCTCTTTCTAGCACCATTCAACTATCACTACAGGAAACGAAGTCAAGCATTGATAACCTAGAAAAATGAATGAAGAACCATTTTTGGAACATAGAAAATCAAATCAGTCAGCTCACTATTTTAGTGAGTATATTAGAATTTCAAAAAGAAGAAACTAAACAAGATGTGGTTTCTCTCAAGGAGTTAACTAATCATACCAGTGATAAAACCTCCTTTCCTAGAAAGATTTGTTGAAACCAAAGAGCACAAGAAGGAAATTCTCAACACTTTTGATAAAGTCGAAGAGAAAATAGAAGATGAAATCACGAAGGAAAAGGTTAAGGACGAAGTAATAGTGCAAGATGATAGTTATTTTGTTGAGCCTATACACATTAAATTTATCTTTGTTCTAAACAGTTTTGAGCCTCACGAAAAATTGGGAGTATTAGAATTTCTTCGATGAATTTTTAGTTTTAATAATTGATTTATTTTTAACCCAATCAAACAACCACCATCCCTTCAACCCAATCACGTACTTTTATTGTACCAAAATTATAACTAGGTTTGGGAATGGTTGGTTAAAGAACCAAAGGGGAATCAACACTCCAAAGTTGCCTCGACTTCAAATATGTGTCTAATGTTCAACTTTACTAAGGGACCCTTGTTTGAAAATTGGGTTTGGAAATGCAGCGGAAAATATGTTTTAGGGAAAGCAAGAGTTTATAAAATTTTCCAAAACTAAAACTTGATTGTGATATCTAAAGTAATAAACACTTACTTGAAATTATACATTTTCGATTCGTCTAGGATGAACGCTTCGACCAAGTAGTCTTCTCCCCTATCCTCAAGCTCACATCTGCTAAGTGTGAGCTTGCTTTAAATCAGAAAATTTTCCATAAAATTACTAGTGCGGTAGTTTTTCAAAATTTTTAAACTTCTGGGCCAAATTGTAAATAAGAAAAATATCTTTAGAAATTTTCTGAAATAATTTCTTCAATGAATTTTCTCTACAACTTTCTCTTGAATTCAAGTGTGTGTAAAATAATGACCCATGACTCTCTTTATATAGGGAGAATTTAGAGAATTCAACGATGATTAAACTTAATCACTTTAATATTAAATTAATAAAATATTTATCAAGATAATCACTTTAATATTAAATTAATAAAATATTATCAAGATAAGTATTAAATTTAATTTAATATTAAATTTGTTAAAATAATATTATTTTTGGAATAGTTAATTTGAAATCAAATTATCCAGTAGAGTTTCAGTAGGAATGTAATTCTTCCACTACTCAACCACCGAAGAACCACCCATCGGCCACCGGAATGTCGTCGTTACCGCCGTCAGCACCGTTGTGTCTGGTGGTGCCAATGCAAGTGCGACACCCTTACGGCACCCCGAGCAGGTTCAAATGTTGTTGATTCGGTTTGAGCCTAGTGACAACCCGACCGATTCGATCCAGCCACCAATTGGACCGTTGGCCCAGTTTCACATACCAAGCCCATATTACTGCTAGAGACATCTCGATCCTCTTGACGCCTAGTTGCACAAACCAATCTCCAATTCTTATTCTGAGTCGAAGCTTGCATCTGATTAAGAGAATGTCGTAAACAAACCCTGACACGATGCTCATCAAATCCACATCTAAAGCACACTCTCATTTTCCTCCAACACTCGCCCGGATGGCATCTGTCACAGAAAGTACAAATCAAAACCTAATATACGCTTACATCTACCTCAACCCGCTGAGGCCTAACAATTATGGCTCGTTTCTAGATCATAGATTCCAGTCATCATAACCAAAACTCCTCATATTCTGCACTTATTCCTTTCTTTTTTCTCGCTCTCAAAGCGATTAATCTCATCCACTAATTTGGTCTCATTCGACGAAGTCGCTCAGTCACAAACCTTCGATTCATAGATTGGGCACCAACGACCCTTTGTAAATCCTTAAGCATAACCTGGGACACATCAGCATCCACAACTTCCTGATTACCACACTCAGATTCGGGCGTCTTAACAGCCTCTCTAATTTCTAGATTAGGCATGTTGCCCCGAGAAAAGGACTCGACGTGAGCCACTTGACAAGGCCCACCACGTCCTTGCACATCGCGATCATAGATACCACGTAAACTCATTTTGCTTATTGATAGTTCAAAATTATTTAGCTTAGGTTGTCTTTAGATTCTAAATCTAAAGTTTAATATAATTAACTAATATAAAGTAGAGATTGTTTAATTTCTATGGTTTCTAAAGTTTACCAATTAGCTAAAGTATTAAAGTAAATAAAACTAAAGCAACTAAAGTATAGAGTTTCTTACTTGGGTCGGCGTCGGAGACTCGGATTCACATTTCAAAACTAGATATCAAAATTTTATCAAAATTCTAAATTTAGAATTAAAACAATTTCCATAAAAGAAAAGTTGAAACCAAAAAATCACTACCCGAGTTTTGCAATCTCGCTCTGATACCATAAAATGTAACACCCTAAACCTAGCTTAGAAGTCATGTCCGGATATTGAAGAATTATGTTAACTTGTTTAAAAGCCTTTGCTTCAATCAAACTAAAAACGTGTTTTAGAAGTATAAAATTTGGCAAAAACTTTCACAAATGTCTAGAAAATCTTAATTTCGAAAACACTTAACTTAATCCCAAAGTCGTGTTTGAAAATAACTATTTTGACAAATCATTTCTAGTTTTAAGGAAAATACTCATTGAAGTCGTTTGTTTATTTACAGAAAAACTCTTTAAGGATTACCTAATTTGCAGCGGAAAACTTTCAAAGTTTTAATTTTGAAACCGAATGTTAAATTTAACTTGTGAGGTTTTGCAGTATCACGTTCACAAATATCAATATCGAAAAATTAAACAGAAACCAAAACAAAGCCCAAAAACAAATTATAGTTCCCAAAAGACCAAAATAAATAATTACGAAAATCACCATTTTTTAAAATTTAACTGATTTAACCATCTGAGCTCTCACACGCCGTCCGATTCTAATTTACCGATTACCTGAAACGTCAGAAATCAAAGAAAGAGGGTGAGCTATAAAGCTCAATGTATAACTAAACCCAAATAGAGATCATATATAACATAATATACATATCAGAGTTTCATAGAGAATTTCATGATGCACAAGCAAACAAAACTGAGAATGCATGATTATGCCAATGCGGAATTTTTAGAAAACCAGAATGCAGATTTTTTCTAGAATACTTCTTACCCAACTCCGCTACACACCAAAATAGAGTTCTCTAGAACTCATCCAACCAAATCACACCAACAGATAATTGTGGACATTTGTCACCAGAGTTGCAGTTAAAACTGCCATATCAGAATATATGTGGTCGAGCCACTATATTGCAGCCAAGCTGCCAGAACAGAAATGTGGATAAACCACCAGATGAGGCAGCTCATTAAACTGCCAAAAGTTCCTCCTTATAAAATTATCCCAAACCCATGCATGTGATATGACAAACAAAACATAATCAGAACAATGGCATGCTTAACATGCAATCAAATGTGACAATTTGAAAATTTTATCTCGTATTAAGAGATCAAATTAATAGAAATAGAATCGTTTCATAATATCACAAAACATGAGTGTCAGAATATAACATATTCCATTATCACACAACAATCAAACAATCACAGAATACAAGTCAGAGCACTTACCTTAGTTTCAGAATTGGTAAGCATATTAGTACTTCTCAATTGTCATTTAATCACAATTTAAAACATATATTAATCATAATTGATTAACGTTTAAACATAAATAATTAATGCACAGTTTTTACTTGTTAAAAACCCACACTACTTACAGTATCATACTTAACTTATATCCTATTAACATGCGTACATAATTTATATTTTAGGCTAACATAATTTCAAAAATCATGATTTATGGCCTAATTCGTATCATACAGACCCTAAGGAAGCCCACATTCGACTCACACATCGAATACGGCTCTAGGGAAAAATTTTAGTTTTTGGACCCACATGCCCGTGTGGTGCTGACAGTCCCACTTTTTGGATTTTGTCGTTCATTGTTTTCTCGGGTTTTCGTTACACACTTGGTCATTTTTTGATGCCAATTTAACAAACACAATTCTAGCACTCTAAAACGTCATCCAAGACAAATCAATGAACAATGATATACCAAATTCAAACACTAAATTCAACCTTAACACCAAACATAACAGTCCCTTCAAAGCATTCGATTGCTTACCACGCTTGCAGCAGTATGTCCTAAAGCGTAGTATACGCTGAATAAGTAAATGCTAAAACAACCCTCACCTACAGGAGGCCATTAACGATAAAAACAGAACTAAAGATGCACTAGAACCATCCATCTTATACAAAACCAGAAAAATAAATAACGTACTATGGGAAAAATAAAAAGAAAAGAACGTGAATGACACTTACACAATGATGAGCCCACTAACTCTCGTCCAAAACGCACAACACAAAGGTTAGCAGAAAAATAGAGTCTCCATAATAAGAATTGGAAACAAAATAGAGAAAAGAAGAAGAAACATTTTGGGAAAAGAAAATGTTAGATTAATTTCAACAACACTAGAAAACTAACGTGAAAAACAAAATCTGGGAAAAAATGGGGAATATGGAAAAGAAATTAAGAGATAATTCTCTTTAAAAAAAACACCCACTAACTCCTAATAAATTTGATTAGTTATCATTATCATAATTTGCCTAGAGTTTAAAACAAAAATAATTCCTACTTTACATATGCAAAGTTTCAAACACAGGGCCAAATGATAAGTTGACACCTTACCACTGAATCAGCAGACTTATTCTTGTCATCAGTTGAGCGAAAATAATACTTAAGCTATAAGCTCAAAGATAGAAGTTTGGACAAAAATTAACAAAACTCATGAAACAAGATTTGAACCCAGAACCTCACACACATAAGCACAACACTTAACCACTGAACCAAATTAATTTCCTTTAACATAATTTCACAATCCAATTTCTTCTAACCCAGTTTTTAGGATGTGACAACAAGTGAGAGATCTGAATCTTCATAATTACACTTAGCTACATTTGATTCTGCTACAATTTTCCCTTTATCACATTTACCCTTATTTTTTTTTCAACTTTGGGCAATTTTTTTTCTAGTGTCCTTTTGCTTTGACAGAAAGCACACTCATCTTTACTTACTTTCCCTTTTGACTTAGATCTCCCCTTCTGTACTATACTCCGAATGTGTGAATGACTTCGAATTACCAATGTTTCTACATCTTCGATAAAATTTCCCTACTTTTCTTTCTTTTTCATTTCTTAACTATATAAAGTTGTACATATTTCATTAAGAGATACATCAGTTTTCCTATGAAGTGGAGTAGTTTCGGGGAACTCAAACTCCTCAGGAAATGATCCCAACAACATCAAAGTCAAATACTCATATTTGAAAGTCTCATCCATATTCACCAGATCAATGACTGATTGATTAAAATTGGAAATGTGATCATTCATAGTGGTATTTGGAACATAAGTGAAGTGAAACAACCTCTTCTTCATGTGGAGCTTATTCTGATTGTTTTCTTCAAAAAATTCTTCCAGTGCCAACCACAACTTATTTGCAAAATTCTCCTTTAAGAAAGCATATCTCTACTCTCGAGAAAGGCATGATCGAATTGTACCACATGCTAAGCGATTGATAGTTTTCCAATCTTCCTCTTCCACATCATCTGGTTTATTTTCATCAATAACAATGGCTAGACCTTGTTGAAAGAGAACATCTAGAACCTCACTTTGCCACATATCGAAATGACCTATGCCATCGAAGATCTCCATTACTAATCTTGTATTTTCCATTGCTAGTCTCACCCACAAGGGTGATGTTGGAGTTGTTGATATCGTTGATGTGGATCCTTTTGGATTATCCACCATTTCAACCATAATCTTTCAATATGCTTAATGATCTTTTTTTATATGGAAGACCAGTTTAAATTGCAACCATAGAACATACTTCAAATAACCTTTGGCTTTGATACCACTTGTTGTGCCAATAGGGCAAAAGAGAGTAAATTACTATACTAGAAAATCATACTAGGTTTAATTCCCAAGAAAGATTGGAGGGGTTATAAAGGGTCCTACTTAAAACCCAATCTCCTAAGCAGAATCTCCTTACAATTTAATTTAATAGCATAATATATCACTACAATATACGCTACAAAATATTAAAAGATAAATAAAAGCAATAAAGAACACCAGAAATTTAATGAGGTTCGACAAATTACGCCTACGTTCTCAAACACTACCAAATATATTCCAGCGCAAAAGATAGAAGCGAAATATTAGAAATAAGGAGAGAGAGAAAAATTTCCTTATGAAAAATATGACAAGTTAGGAGATGATTCAAAGATGAAGAATAATAGTACAAAATCTTCGCAACTTTATATTTTTTAGATGTGGGATTGTGTTATTTCAACACAATCTATTAGCAAAATTCAATAAAACGATTTAATTGTTAATGTTAGAATCAAGATTGAAATTTTAAACTAATAAAAGTACATGGAATAATTTCACTAATCCAAAAGTATATAATAAATTTGACTGCATTGAAGTATAAGAACAAAATCCACAACTTATACATGGTAAACGGACTAGTAACAAAATTAAAACTTTTACCAATGATTGAATTTTACCTTGCTTTAAAAACTTAAGCGACAAAGATAATTATCACCACACCAATGATTAATTGATCGATTAAAGATAATTTTAAAATCAAGTTGTAGGTATAAAATAAATATAACATAAGTATCTTAATCTAATTTTTATATATACATTATATCAAGAATCTTAAAAAGTAAAAAGTATTTTTATTGTTTGTTGTATTACTATTTTTTTTCAAAAAAATTAAAAATTTGCTATTCAAGGTCAAATTATATTTAATACACTCTTTTATTATAATTTAAATTGTTATAATTTTTAAAAATACATATTTTCTATGTGATGTAAAATTTTTAACAGAGTGATTATAGCTTTTAATAAAATTATATAGAAATTCAAATAAAATTATAATTGTTATGAATATCTTATTAAGTGGATGTCCATCATGATCAATATAAAGTTTTAGTGTACTTCAAATTTTAATAGTTATTAGAATTAGATCTCTACTTCTTTTATACTTCTTATGCCTATAAATAGAAACTCGATGAAGCATTGTAATCATCTCATTAATCAACAAAATGCATTCTCTATTGTTTCCCATATTTTCTTTGTTCCTTAGTCTCTATCTCTCTTTATTTTATAACAATAATAATAAAATAACTTATAAATGTGTGAGTATTTTTATTTGGATGAGTATTTGGTACATTGATAGTATACTTTTTTTTCACAAGTAGTTTTAACAAATTGTCACGTGTCTCTTTTCTTTTAAATATATATTTTAATAATTTACTATATCTTATAATGCGCTTGTCAACCCTCTAGCTCTACTTGTAGAGTTTAAAACTCCACCGACAATGTGCCAAATATTTTCCTTATTATTTTAAGAAATTTCAACTCACTATAATAATTTTTTTAAAAGAACATAGGTTGTTTGACTCTAGAGCATAAATGTATTTTTTTATTTTTTGAAAAATATAAAAATATAAGGTTTAAATTTTGAAAATAATCTTTTTTATATTTATTTAGAATTATTTTTTAAAAATAAAATATGTGAAAATTATTTTCCTTTTATCTCACTAAAAAGCTTTGAAAAATGAAAAGCATGAAAGTAAAACTTCTTAATCTTAGATTTGGTGGATGAATTTACCTCAAATCTATATAAATACATTATGTTGTTAGGCTCGGAAAAACCAAGAGGAGGTGAATTGATATTTTAAGAATTCTTACAAATATTTCTAAATGATAAGGAAAGAGAAGAAAAGTTTGGATATATAATTCGATTTTATAGTGGTTCGACTCAATTGCTTACCTCCACTACTTTGGTATACATCAACCAAAGATTTCCCAATTCACTATACTTGAAGTATTACATTTCAAGAGAAAAAGTATAACATTTACAATCCCTATTTTTTTCACAAGGCTAAGATAAAACATCCTTTTTAATTTTTACGGCTTAACTAAAATACTCTAGCTTTTGTGACTCAACTAAAAGCTTTGACAATCTACTTAAGTATACTCTTTACAACAAAGAGAAGATTAGCAAACTAACACCAAACCTCTAGTAGGAGTGTGTTTGCAAATTGAAGCTCTAAATACAAAGATTTGAGAGTCAGAAAAGATATTACAATAAGCTCTCAATGAATATATACAAGAGAAAATGAAGAAAATAAAGAATTAAAAGCTTTTCTTTTGATTCCTGTACTTGGATGTTCATCTCTTGTAT
The DNA here is from genome assembly GCF_025698545.1 of Gossypium raimondii. Taxonomy (NCBI): domain Eukaryota; kingdom Viridiplantae; phylum Streptophyta; class Magnoliopsida; order Malvales; family Malvaceae; genus Gossypium; species Gossypium raimondii. The sequence continues at coordinate 53,448,114 of NC_068574.1, forward strand.
CTTGAAGTGGTCTTGAGGTGTATATATAACAAGGGAAAAATTTGTGATCGTTTATAGTCGTTAGGATAGTTTCTAGCCATTGGAAGCATTGTAGACAGACTTGTATCGATACAACTCACAAAATGTATGGTTAAAAGTGGGCTTGTATCGATAGAAGTGGACTTGTATTGGTAGAAGTCCCCCTGAGTAACGGTAGAAGTCTAGAGGAATGCTTGGGATGTTCTCTGACTTGCTTCTATCGGTAGAACTTCCTCCAAGTATTGCTACAACTTGTATAAAATGAGTTTAAAACACTTAAAAAACATTTTGGATTGACCAAACAATGTTTAGATAAATTAAAATACATTTCAAATATGTTTTTGAGTAATTTTACAATTCTTTGAAATGCTTTGAAATTCTTTAACAAAATTTTCAATAATTATTTTCACCAAATGACTTAGAAAATATAAATAAAATTTACCTTAAATGTTGTTATATCAAAAGCTTGAAAAATCAAATCTAACTCTGTATTATCAAATCTTTAAATTTGATTTTAATTTATACAGATGTAAATTTTTAAAATTTTATTTCTCATATTTTTATTACGAGAAAATAGGTTTAGGTTGTGCTTTTTATATTTTTATTTTTGTTGATAGATTTTCATCTTCATTTAATAAATCTATTTTAAAATTTTAATTATTAAACAATAAACATTTTTAAAAATTGAAAAGAAGAGAATAATTTCTCAAATCAAATGCCACGTTACTTTCTTATTTTCTAAACATTTACTTCATAGGGTTTAATGTAAAATACGCTTACTCCCCATGGTTTTAGGAATGCCCATTTACCCTCAAATTTGAAGAAAATATCATAAGCCCTATAGAGATCTATTTACTAAGCAATTTTAAATAAAAATTATACCATTCTTTTTATTTATCAATGTATTTTCTATTTCATTTATTCATATTTCCAGTTTTGATTACAAAATAATTAAAATTTAATTACATATTAAAGTGATATAAAATTAAATATATTTGAATATTTCATAAAAATTATATTTGATTTCAAATTTATATTTAAATTAGTTAGATATTATACTTGAGATAAATTCATTAAATTATTTTATGTAAAATTGATTAGTTACTATTATTTAAAAGGTTTTAACGAAAAGAAATTGATTAAAATATTAATTAAAAATTATTGAATATAAAATTAAATATAATGAATAATAAGTAACTAGTAAAGGGAAAAATGTTATTCTTATTTAATATTCATTTAATAAATAAATTTTAAGGTAACATTTGGTGCTTTCCTTCCTATACATTGAAAAGTATTGATTTTTTTTTTTGTGACAAAATATGAAAGAGTATCAATTACAAAATAATATTAGTATCAGCAAGGCTAGACTAGGCATCAGAGTAGTTTATCTAATCGAATTTGGTTAGTAACCTTTGAAGGAGTTGCATAGAACATTTTGAGGCTAATGGGTAAGTCCTTCGTCAATTCGACTAGAATATGAGGAGCAAAATTCACATCTTTTGGTATCTGCTTAACTTTCACATGCCAATTACGTCTGTATAGTTATTAAATTCTTAAAATCAAATCTTTATTCGGCTGACCTTTGATACCTCCCTAAATCCCTTTGATGGGTAGAGCACAGCCAATCTCAATGATAACTCTATCCCATCATAGTTAGCCCAAAGTTCTGCTTGCTCTACATTATATCTTCCAATGTTACCTCCTATCCCCTACATTGATCTACCATACTCGTCTCTTGCTACTGTTGTCGAAAAGTATTGATTAATATATTTAGAAAGTTGCATTATTACGTCTGATTCATTAAATACTTCATTGGGAATATAACGATAATTTACAAGTTTACCCTTATTAAATAAAAGTAATATTCATGTATTTTATATATTAAAATAATAATAAATATTTGGATTAAATATTTAATAATATTGTAATTGATAAATTTTAAAATTATAATTATAATTATAATTGAGTATGTGGATGAATTTATATATGTTTTAGCTATAAAGTGAAAATTGAAAAAAGGAAAGAAAAAGTTATAAAGTGAATAATAATAAGACCATCAAAACCTAGACAAAAAATGGTATTTGCCTATTTGGATGAAATAAAATAATGATCTCTGGCCAAAAACCGAAGTAATTGGTTGAAAATCCTGATTTGCCCCCTTTCACAGCAAAACCAGTTTTCCCCTCATTCCACGGGCACTTACACCCCCCATCGTTCCCCCCTCTCTCTCTCTCTTAGTATTTCTCTCTACTCGCAGCTCTCTCTCTCTCTCTAACAGATTCAGTCGATCGAGCGGCCGCCCATCACAGCCCATGACTCTGATGACTCCTCCACCGTTAGATGTAACCATCCAACCCTTCTTCTCTCTCTTCCTATTTCACTTCAATTCAATTTCGATCCCCTAACGCCGCGTTTTTTCAACTGTCTCAATGCTTCTTCCCATCCAGCTTGGAAGAGGAAATTCATCATTTTTCTGAGTGTCCATGCTTGGACTCCTAGGGTTTTGATCAGCAGATCCCAACTGTCCCTCTCATTTTGTATCTGTTTTTGTTTTGCAGCAGGAGGACGATGAGATGTTGGTCCCCCACAATGACTTCGTCGACGGTCCTCAGCCTTTAGAAGGTGAAATTTTCATCTCTATTAAATTTTTTTCTGCTTGTGTCTCATGAAACTGAGAGTAAGTTGAATTTCATTATAGAATTGAATTCTTATTTATTCTTTTTTTTTTTTTAGTTTCAGCTGAATGAAATGTCGTATTTACATCATTTTGAATATTTATGAATATTCTTTGCTGCTGATTTTTTTTTAAATTCTTTAATTTGATCGTTTCTTATGCTTTCAATTTTTAACATTGTCTTATTTATTAAAGTGGCGAAGGAAGCTGCAAGTAAAGTGGATGCACAAGCAGTGGATGATCCACCGTCAGGAAGGTTCACATGGACAATTGAGAATTTCTCGAGGCTTAATACTAAGAAGCTCTACTCTGACATCTTCTTTGTTGGAGGCTACAAATGGTAGTTTTAGTTGATCAATTTGTGCTCTTCGGAGTTCTTGCTAAACTATTTTTGCATTGATCTATCAATAAGATTTAATTTGAGTCCTTTTGAACAGGCGGATACTTATTTTCCCCAAGGGTAACAATGTTGATCATTTGTCAATGTATCTTGATGTTGCGGATTCAGCAACTTTACCCTATGGATGGAGTAGATATGCACAGTTCAGCTTAGCTGTCTGCAACCAAATACATAATAAGTATACTATTAGAAAAGGTATATCTGGTGGTACTGCAATTCTTAATTCAATCCCTTTATGTAGCAGTTGTTTTGGCATCTTATGCTGCATGTCAACGGGTTATACACCCATGTAAAGCCAGTCAACCTTCTTTTTTCATTCATCCATTTTTTTTTTTTGCTTTTTAAGTTGTAGTCTTTTTTGTTAAACAACTCTTGTTTTTGACATTGTTTCTGTTTATGAATTCTTTACTGCTCTGAGTGGTAGTTTGTACATCTATTTTATATACTTCAAAATTTAACTTCTTCTTCTTCTTTTAGAGCTGCCTTAATATGACCATTATCTGTATCTTGCATGTTTCAAACCTTCTGTTTAAGTGTATCCAAGATTGAGCTTAATTTCCCATTGGTGATAGTCAGTATTTCTTCTTACATCTTTTACTTCTTTTTTTTTTTTTGGATTCTTATGGGTGGGGATTTGAACCTTGAAGTTGAGACCTCCTTCCTTGAGGAGAAGAGTAACTATCAATTAGGTTATTCTGCAGTTGCATTTTGTACCCTTCGGATGAGCTGATTTATTCATGTGTTTTAGAGGTGGAGTTGAATGTAGCATGTTGAAGAGTAATGGCTGTGGAGCTCTGTCCCCAACGTGTAGTGACAATTCAAGAAATTTGCATTTATTTTTTTCTTTTTTTGGCATAGCTGATTTATAGAATCCTTTAGTTGCTAAGTTTACCTGGTTGTGGACTTCTTGTGGTTAAATAGATAGAGCTTGAATGCGGTTCAAGTTTTGAAGAATGAGTCTGCCAATGGCATAGTTAACTACTAAAAGTTGACATATATTTAAGGTTTATCAAATGGCATGCTATTTTGTTTCCTTTACTACTTTTTTTTATGTATGCCACATAAAGTTTGGGTTGGAAAAAGTAGTCTGAAGCTAAATTTGTCTGACTATGAAGAAAAATGATTGATTATGTGAATTTTGTCTTCAATCATGTCCCATGAGATCTAATAGCCGAGCTGCCATACTGCCATTTTTACTTTTGAGCAGTCTTGTGAAGACAAACTCCTAGGCATGACTACGGTTTGCGCCTTAGTGCTAGACAGCAAGAGCTCTTCAGACCGTTTTGGGTGAGTTCCATTGATGAGACATATGCTCGTGTGCCTAGGAGCCTGCTTTTTAAGGGGATAGGCATAGAAAGAGACTGTTCCATTGAAGTTCTCTTTGATTTAATTTAAACCTTTTTCATTAGCTATACCCTAAGGGATAGCATCAAGCTCTGTATTCCTTAATATTTGAATATTCTAAAAGAAAAGGGATAGCATCATGCTCTGTATTTATAGATAAAGCTCTTTGGACTTTATTCTCATAATTATATATTAAGCTTATATACACATGCAGACATAGACTGACATACAAAACCACATACGTATTGTACCTTTTGGAACTGATCTTAAAAGATTATATTTCTTATTTTCTTGTATAATCTAGAACTTTAATTTAATTTACCGAGGCAAGTTTGAAATTAAAATTTTTAAACTGTTTTAGTATTTTTTTTTCCTGATTCTAGGCCTTCTAGGATTTTCTAAAGACTTAAGTAAAATTTCCTTGACCCTGGGGTAATCTTTATGTGTTTATAAGTTAGCTTCTCCACAGGAACCATTATTTTAGACAGTTAAGATATATTTTAATTGCATGCTTATTACTTTCTAGGATGCCTTTGGTTTTGAAATTATGAGCTTTTTTCTTGTGAAATGGTTGTCTGACTAATATTGATATTCTCATTCTCGTTAATGTTGGTATTAAGGCCTTTGAAATTGCCCTGAGTTTCTCACTTCACTAGACATGCCCCATTCCCTTCTCATCAACTGCAACTCATAAGGCAACATGGTTTTACAAGTAATTTTCTGACCAATTTATCTATCCGGAAATCAGATACTTTGTACTGCCTGAAAATTCAGTCTTGCAACTGGCTGAAGTCCAGATCCCTCTTGGCATTAAACTGGTCTTGGACCCAGTTAAATAAAAAAGCTCTTGTTCCATCTATATTAAGGTTTGATGTTGTAACTAGCTCAATATAGAGTCCTCAAGATATACTCCTTGATATCTATTAAAGGGACATTTTGGCATTAAAGCAAAGCAGTTCTCCATGTTTGTACTTTATATTCTTTTTGGTCTTCCGTTCACTATGGTAAAAGTGTGGTGAACTGCTTTTACTTTTTATCCTCAAAGTCAATGTGAAAAATTGTGGTCTGGAATGGAGATGTTATTTTTGTTCTTTAATTCTTGGTAGATTTGGGTGTGATATAATGGGTGGGTATTCCTATAAATTTTTGAAATTCAGAAGAAAGAGAGGTGCATCAAAATTTCAAATGAATTTCCATAAAAATGCACTGCTTAAAGATGTTGATGATTACCTGATGTTTAGTGTGTTGAAAATTTAGGCTTCTTGAATTGTCATGGTGCCCACTTGTTTTTGCTTTATCATGCAAGCTCAAATTTTGTGCGATTGATTCTTCATTGTTCTTTGCAGACACTCAGCATCAGTTCAATGTACGTGAAAGTGATTGGGGCTTCACTTCATTCATGCCTCTTGGTGAACTATATGACCCTAGTAGAGGCTTTCTTGTGAATGACACATGTGTCGTAGAAGCTGATGTTGCTGTGCGTAAGGTTGCTGATTATTGGTCACATGACTCAAAAAAGGAGACTGGTTATGTCGGACTCAAGAATCAGGGAGCCACCTGCTATATGAACTCTCTCCTCCAAACACTCTATCATATTCCCTACTTCAGAAAGGTTAGCTTATTTATTCTTTATTACATTTCTTATAGTTAAAATTCTCAAGGAGTTAAATGCTTGAGCCATGCATTGCAGGCTGTGTATCATATGCCAACAACTGAGAATGACATGCCCACAGGGAGCATTCCATTGGCTTTGCAGAGTCTATTTTATAAGCTCCAGTATAGTGACACTAGTGTGGCAACCAAGGAGTTGACGAAATCTTTTGGGTGGGACACTTATGATTCTTTCATGCAGCACGATGTTCAGGAACTTAATAGGGTTCTTTGTGAAAAGCTTGAAGACAAAATGAAGGTATAGGGTTTTCTTCTATTAGTATTTTGTGATTGATTGCTCCTATGTTTGTTTAAAATGTTTCTAAAAATTTCTTTCTTTATTTTAAAATAACTCTCAGGGAACAGTTGTGGAGGGTACAATACAACAGTTGTTTGAAGGGCATCATATGAATTATATTGAATGCATCAATGTGGACTATAAGTCAACAAGAAAGGAATCATTTTATGGTACAGTTTTTAAGGTTACAACAATGACTAGATTGTTAAAGGTTGATATTGTGGGGCTTATAATTTGACACAATTACCTGTAGATCTTCAGCTTGATGTGAAAGGCTGTAAGGATGTTTATGCATCTTTTGACAAATATGTTGAAGTGGAGTGTCTTGAAGGTGACAATAGGTATCATGCTGAACAATTTGGTTTACAGGTGAGATGCCTTGGAGAAATCCATCAGTTCATCATTTTTACATTGAAACCTATAACTTAATGAACAGATTCTACATTATAAAAACTTGTGGACTTAAATAAATTTATTCAAATCTGCTTGTCTTTGGCTGGTCTGCGTTGTCTCTTCTTTCAGCCATCTTTGTTTAGATATGCTTGGGAAAGCAATCTGTTTTCTTCATGGTGTTGATTTGGAAGTTATGGTTTTCCTGACTTGGACTACTATGCTCAATGTTCTGTACTCAGCTTAATATCTTGCTTAAATGTTCCCTATAAAGATAATGTTTAAAGAATTTCAGGGGTTTTGTGCCTTTTTCAGGATGCCAGGAAAGGAGTTCTTTTCATTGACTTTCCTCCTGTCCTTCAACTTCAGCTAAAACGTTTTGAGTATGATTTCATGCGGGATACTATGGTGAAGGTTAGTCGCTGAATAGATAACTGAATATCTTGTCTTATATTTCTGTTGCTTTAATGATTGCTATTCTTTTCTTGTTTGAATTTGGTCAAAGTTACTCTTAAGCATTTAGTACAGCATCATGAATTGTAAGCATATTTTAATAACCATACTAGGATCAGGTTCTATATAATGCTGATTCTATATGATGCTTCCCTTAAATGAATGTATATGTGGCTTTCCATTTTTCTGGTTTGACTCATTTTATGTAAATCTGGTTTGTGCAAGAGCCAGTGAGATGATCTCCTATTTGTATTTTGAAGTTCATATTTCCCTTCTGAGATTTTGTTAATCTGAATGATTGTCTGTTAACTTTCTCTAGTTAGCCAGATATGTTTAATGTAAGAATTTACTTCTAAAAGTAGTACTGAAACTTCTTTTTTAAGATTATCTTTGGAATTCCTAAGATATTTCCTTATTTCTAAATAAAATGAAGATACCTTACTTCTTATTTGTTGTAAGAATATACCGACAAAAATTTAATTTCCTGGAATATTTTTATGTTGGGATTAATATTTTCCGTAAAAGATTTAGTCCTAAGGTTTCTACCCTCAATATTATGGAATGGTACATAAATGACTTGTTTTCAAGCTATAAGTTGTGATACTAGGCATCATGTTGTTGAACTTTAATAGGATAGATTATCTGGAGAAACACGTGAATCATTTGCATCTAGCTCTTTTAGCATTTTCTATTTTAGTTTAGAAGTTAACCTAATGGTTAATATATTTTCTGAGGCCATTTTTCTGTTTTCGTATAAGTAAAAGATGTACTATAAATTTGCAGCCTTTGCTAGATAATGTTACTTTTAACAAAAATGTGTTTTGAGTACATGTATAGTATTATGAAGTGTGTTGATTCCGACTTTAACATGGGTGGGTGATAATTATTCAATGATTCAGTAGTCAAAAATATTTTCTCTTTGCTTGTACTATACAATGACAAATTGGCAGTCAATTTGCAATTGTTTTAGAGGGCTCTTCTGGAAACAAGAAGTAAAGAACCAGAAGGGGTGTGGTCTTAAACTTTATGCCCCTCCTTGAGGTGTGGTCTTAAACTTTATGCCCCTCCTTGAAGCTGTTCTAAAATAACCAAGATACTTCTTATATCATTAGATCCTGTAGGCTCATAAATTTTGTCTGAAAGTGAGAGAGATGGTGTGTGATAAAAAGGTTGCACAAATTCTGTTAGATCCTTTCTGTTCTATTCTCTTACATGCATGTATGTGCATGCATGTGCATTTCACTCAAATCTGTTATTTAATCTTTGATATCCGTGGAAACATTTCTTTATTATTATTTTTAATCTTAATCATACTTTTTGTATAGATAAATGATCGCTATGAGTTCCCCTTGCAACTTGACCTAGATAGGGAGGATGGCAAGTATTTATCACCTGAGGCTGACAGAAGCGTTCGCAACCTTTATACCCTTCACAGGTATTTGCTCACTTTGTTGTGCTGGAACTGTCAATTGTTTTTTTAGCAGCTGTGTTCCTTCTCCCACTTGATGTAAGTGACTTAAGGAAGGGTTTCAAAGAAACCTAAATCTCTAAAAATTTAATCTGTTTTTGACTACAAATTATTAGATCAATCAATTAAGCATGTCTGATGGTATAATGTGCAATAAAAAACTAATCATTTATGTAAAACAATGCAGAACTCCCCCTCAATTAGATTTTAATGATTTGTAGAAATCCAAAAAGTGCCTGCAATAACTTTGAAGAGCAAGGAAGACAAAAGGAGAATATAAGAATGCTGTAACCACAAGGTTTTGTTTGATGAGCAAAGTATTCTGCTAGTTAACCTGACAAGACACCTTTTAATAATTTTTAATCAGTTCCAATTTACTAAAATCCTGCATTAACTTGAGCACTAAAAAAGCCAGACTAACCTATAGCTACCTTATGTAACAGAAAACATAATTAGTCGAGGTGATATAATTACCAAAATAACCTTTATTTGCTGCTCAAAATTGTCAATTTCTAGTAAGCATTATTTCTATTGTGATTTCTTTAGTTTTCTTCTGTTTTTGGGTCTTTTATTTTTTGTTGGACTAGGCTTTCCTCTGATTATGTGTTTTATGCTATTGTTGTTGTTATCATCATCATCATCAAAAGCACTGCAAATATCACCTTTATTTTTTTTGGGATAACTGAAGAAACAAAATCACAAAAAAGCCACCCCTAAGGGAGCCATCATTGTCTTGTGTCAATTAATTATTAGGCTTTGTTGGTTACTTGATATTTAGAAGCATTGTTGTTCATTTGGTGAAGTTGGCTATTGCTGAAATTTATCTACTTCCTTGTATAAATTGTGCTTGTTTCAACTGAGGGATAAGCACATTTATAATGATTATTCCAGTTTGCAAATTTATGCTAATAGTTTAACTAGTTGTCAAGTTGGTCGATATGGATGTGATAGAGGCCAGTTCTATTATTTACTTATATTTCAAACAGAGTAGTAATGAAAATTTCAGCGTAAGGTTATATTGGTGTTTTATTGATTAAGAGTGCAAATAGAGATTTACTTTCTGCCTTTTTGTTACTCTTTGTGGCAGACTTTTCTCCATCTTTTTTCTCTTAATTTAACTGCTTATAAAAACTATTCAATCTGGTCTTTTATAACTCACCTTGACAAGTGTACAAGAGGGTAATAAGATCATAATTCTTTTACATTGTATGCAGTGTTTTGGTTCACAGTGGTGGGGTGCATGGTGGGCATTACTATGCTTATATCAGGCCAACCCTCTCAGATCAGTGGTACCTATCATGTTTTGAAAATTTCTCACTTCCAGGCTTTTATGCTAATTGCCTGTCATAATGTTCTTGTTTTTACTTATGCTCACTTCAGCATTTATTGGTATTGGTCATCTAGGTTCAAGTTTGATGATGAACGGGTAACAAAAGAAGATGTTAAGAGGGCATTGGAGGAGCAGTATGGTGGTGAAGAAGAGGTATTGTTCTCTGATTGTTGCGTGTCAAAATTGATATTTCTTTTATGTGGTTGAATTTCCTTCAGTAGAGATGCTTTATCTTACCTGCTTCCTTAAACAGTTACCGCAGACAAATCCTGGGTTCAACAACACTCCATTTAAATTTACTAAATATTCAAATGCATATATGCTTGTGTATATACGAGAAAGTGACAAGGACAAAATAATCTGTAATGTGGATGAGAAGGACATTGCTGAACACCTGAGAGTAAGATTGCTTCTGATTTTTGTTAATTACAAATTTAAATTTGCAATGCTGTTTATGTTCACTGCAAAATGTTGCTGTGTGCTTTGAACATCACATTTCAGATAAGATTGAAGAAAGAGCAAGAAGAGAAGGAGCAAAAGAGGAAGGAAAAAGCAGAGGCACATCTGTATACTGTTATAAAGGTACAACATTCCGTATGCTTGTCTCTCTCTCTCTCTCTATAGATTTATATGTTTCTTATCTTATTTTTGTATGTCATCAGGTTGCACGTAATGAAGACCTAGTTGAGCAGATTGGAAGGGATATATACTTTGATCTGGTGGATCATGAAAAAGTTCGTAGCTTTCGAATTCAGAAGCAGATGCCTTTTAATGTTTTCAAGGTACTTAAATATAAGGCTAGATCTTTCTGACTTGTTTTAATCAATTATCTGGTATCCCCCTAAAAAAAGTAAAAATCGGAAAGTAATTCTGTAATGCCATTACTTTTTTTCTCGAGCTTCACTTGGAATTTTCTCCCTGCTTGTATTAGGGTGATTTCCTGCTACTTTTCCTGTATGCTTGGAATTGTTTCAATCTTCTAGTATTTTGTAGTAGACAATTTTACACTTGGGGAACGAACTAATTGAATTAGATCATTTTTCATGTCAAAGGTTTAAAAACTGACAATCTACTGGTAACTGACAATGCGTAGATTGAAAAAAGATGTTGAGAGGTAAAATGTACCATATTGGAGATTTTAGATCTGAGTCATCTGACTCTAGTTAAGGTACTACTTCTGCAATAACCTTGATTTTCTTTGTAAAACTAAAGATTTAGATGATTTAAAGTTCCAAATTAGGTTTCTCATTCTCTCCTGAAAACCTTGGGGCTCTGACTAAAAGTCAATGTGTGCCGATTTCTGTTTTTCTCTGACCGTGTGAGCGTGAGCTCCTACACTTTTTAGGGTAGCGTGAGCTCCTACTAGAAAGTTCAAAACCTGGGACGACTCAATATGATTGAAAAGCATGGAAAAACCATTTTGGATTTCATTATTACTTGTTCTTGTGAATTTTGCATGAAGAATTTGTAAGAGCCTGCTGAAGTGAAGTATGTTGACAAGTGAAGTTTAATATGAAATTGGTGAAGAAGATGGTTGCATAGATTAGGATTCTGCCTGATAAGTTCCCTGATGTTGATGTGAATTTGGTGATTATAACTGTTGGAATCCCTATAATTAAGGATAGAAATCTGATGGTATTGGAATCCCTATAATTAAGGATAGAAATCTGTTGTGATCTCTTGTAAATAGAAACTAATCTCAGTTACTGATTCTTAGGAAATTACGATATCAATTACTGATTCTTAGGGATTAGGATTTATTTCCTTTAAAATGATTATTTTTCTCTTTATAAAGCTGTAAACTAAAGTAGTAGCAATATAACAGAATTTTTCCTCTGAGTGTTTTTACAATAACTTGTCTGAAGTTTTTGAAGTATCTGACAAAAAGATTCAGGGCTTATTACTTAAGTACCAACCAAGGTTAGAATCTGGGTGAGAATAGGCATGGCCGTCATGAACGTGGTGGAAAGCACTTAAGTTATGGCATTACCAATTAAGATGTGAATGTGGATGCCTTTTCTCGAAATCTTCTCTTCTTGAAATGATGCACTTTTCCTTTAGTCAAGTATCTTGAATTTGTTGTTTAACTTTCCTTACTATGTACTATTCATATATGGTTTTATTCTACAGAAATTCCAATTATTAAGGAACTTTTGTTTGCCTCAGTAGGAGTTGGACCTTATATAGTGCAAGGGGAGCAAGACCTTCTAACTGAAATTTGTGTCTCACTTTTGGAGATAAATCAATTAAATGTGGATTTTTTCCCCTCTGCACTGCTTGTTTTTTATTTTCTGTTGTTTTAATCAAGCAGTTGAAAGAGATAAATGTAGTTTTAATTCCTTAACCTATAACTATGTGATGGTTTGAACTAAAAGTTAGTGGATTTCTGCATGTGCCTCAGTGCATGGTTTATGGATGGGATGCTTTCCGGTTAGATATGTTCTTATTTGCTTTGTTTTGTTTTGTATTTTTGATGATTTTATTTTTCTAGACTCCACAACAAATTCCTTTATTCTGTAAGTTTTGAAGCTAATGCCATACAATTGAAGTTTCTACTCCTAATGTCCTATTGTTTGTTATTATCAGGAAGAAGTTGCTAAAGAGTTTGGTATTCCTGTGCAATATCAACGTTTTTGGTTGTGGGCAAAGCGGCAGAACCATACATACCGTCCAAATCGACCATTAACTTATCAGGAGGAAGCACAATCTGTAAGTGTTTTTGGTTTTACTAATTTCAAGCTTTTACCTGAAGCATGTTATATGACCTATGGTTTGAACTCGTACCAGCACGCGACGCATGTACCCGAGTCCAAGCAACATACATTTAAAATCACGACCAGTCATTGAGTGTATTCTGTATATGAATTGAATAATGTGTAGTCTGGTTGATTGTATGATGACATTGATATTCATACTGGCAGTCATAAGTATGGATTATGTAGTAACATTTGCAGTAAACTTTTCTTTTCAGGTTGCTGGCAGGTATAGGTCTAGTGGGTCCACCCACTTTATCTGCTTTGTGTACTCATGTTTGTCTTGTTCTTGTATTTTAACGTAACACAACATTTTGTGTATGATGTGATCTTTGTAATACCTTCAATTAGGTAGGACAACTTAGAGAGGTTTCAAATAAGGCGAATAATGCAGAGCTGAAGTTGTTCCTGGAAGTGGAGCTTGGACCGGTACTTATTTGATAATTTTCTTTTGAATTTTGGTTTGCTTGAAGCTCTTTGTTATTGTGATGGTGCACTATTTCTAATATTTAGCATTATTCAGGATTTGCAGCCAGTACCTCCACCTGAGAAGACTAAAGAAGATATTCTTCTTTTCTTTAAACTCTATGACCCAGTCAAAGAGGAGCTCCGGTAATACCTACATCTTATTTTTCTTTAGAGAGGAACTATTTGTGGTTACTGATGCTTTTTCTTCTATGTCAGTTATATTGGGAGGATGTTTGTGAAGGGTGCTGGCAAGCCAATGGAAATATTGGCAAGGATCAACAAAATGGCAGGCTTTGGTCCTGATGAAGAGATTGAACTTTATGAGGTTGGTTTGGTTATTTTATTTTAGATGCATCTGGTTTCCCAATAAACGTGTCTACCACATCTCACATATCTCTTCCATGCACAGGAAATAAAATTTGAACCCAATGTCATGTGTGAACACATTGACAAGAAGCTCACATTCCGTACCAGTCAGGTGTGATAAATCATGCTCAATTACAATGTTTTCTTCCATAAGTTGACAAGCCTTTATTATGAAATCACTTTGTCAATTATCTGTATCTCAATGTTTGAATTATTTTTGCTTTTTCTCCTGATTTTATTATTATTATTATTATTTTAAATTTGTCTTTGTGAATGCATGTTCCAAATACAGCTTGAAGATGGTGATATTATATGCCTTCAAAAATATTCTGAAGTTGCAAGCGAACAATGCCGTTATCCTGATGTTCCTTCATTTCTGGAGTATGTACATAATCGTCAGGTATAGGAAGAATCTTCTTGTGGTAGTAGTAATTTTTTGACAACTTGTTATTGTATGAAGATTGGACCATTGCTGAGGTTCTAATTTTTCTTTTCCTGGCTGCAGCAATTCTGTTGATGTTTCTGATATGGATTGAGATTTCTTGATGTTGTTGACAGCAGATCTTTTCTTGCTTTTAAAATGTTTAGCTGTAGCTTGTGCTTTCTTAGGGAAAAAGCCAGACTTTTTTCTTTTTTGATATTTCTATCCTTTTTATTATTTGCCCTCACATTAGTAGAATTTTAGGCTTGAACCTTTTCTTTTTGTCTTTTGTTTCCTATTCATTTTGTGTTTTTCTTTTCCTGTTGCATTTATCTTTTGCCTCCAAATAAAAAAACTTACAAAAGCAAAAATTAAAAGCATCTATTAAATGGAACCATAGAGAGGGAAGGTTTTAAATTTCCATTGGTTGTACTAACTTTATGGAATCAGTATCTATGATATCTATTCAAAATCTAGAAGTAGAGGACTTTAGTTACTGATGCTTTGCTGAGGTCTGTGATTTTAATTTTAAACCCCATTATGTTGTACATGTTCAAAATTCAGTGTAATTGAGGATTATTATTTGCAAAAAATTTATTTATTTACATTGATGATATGTAGGTTGTTCGGTTTAGATCTCTAGAAAAGCCAAAGGAGGATGAATTTTCTCTTGAGTTGTAAGTTCGTTATTACTAAATTTCACACTTTTAAGTAGGTACATTCTGGAGTAAGTCTGGCTAATTCTGCTTACACTGTTCATGCTCATGTAATCATTTGTCTAGGTCAAAGCTTCACAATTATGATGATGTTGTTGAAAGGGTGGCTCACCATCTTGGCTTGGATGATCCTTCCAAAATTAGGCTTACATCCCATAACTGTTATTCCCAGCAACCTAAACCTCAACCTATCAAGTACAGAGGAGTCGAACATTTGTCTGACATGCTTATTCACTACAATCAGGTTTTGTTGGTTACCTAATTGTAGTTCTTTTTGTTACTATTCATTGTTTTAACGTTTTGTCGATTATAATAATTCTGATTATTGCTGATGGGGTATATTTCTGTTTTTGTTAGACATCTGATATTCTATATTATGAAGTGTTGGATATACCTTTGCCAGAACTCCAGGGCCTCAAAACATTGAAAGTTGCTTTCCATCATGCTACCAAAGACGAAGTGAGTGTGAATTAGAAAATTAAAATGCTTCAGTTAATTATTTTTTTTCAGTGTATTATCAGATTATGTTCCCCTCATGAATTATTCGTTAATTCTCAGGTAGTTATTCATACTATTAGATTGCCAAAACAGAGCACTGTAGGGGATGTTCTTGATGACCTCAAGACAAAGGTAACCATTCCAGTTTTGCTTTTTCACTTCCTTGAGTTTTTCCTCCAAAATATTTAAAAAAAGAAGGTGAAACTCTACCAAAATGACTTAGTTTTAATGGTCACTTTGCAGATAAAGCATTTGATTTATTGTTTATAGCACTTTATTTATATGATAGATAAGTTCTAGTTCAACTTTGCATCCGGCAATTATCTCCATATTTTTCCTTGAAGATAGGAATTCAACAAATTACTTTGCATTTGATGTGAGCAGGTGGAGTTGTCTCATCCTGGTGCTGAACTTAGATTACTTGAGGTTTTCTATCACAAGATTTACAAGGTATGTGTTCCGTTGGATTCTATGCATAAATATGGCTGTGTGCAAGCAAGTGTACGATGTACATGTATGTCTAGAGTTGGCAAGGCAGACCTGAACCCCCTAAAACTCGCTCAACCCATTTGAGCAGGAAAAGACAACCAGGCCAACCCAAACCTAAAATTCCCTATACCTGAAATGTAAACTAGAATGGTTCAGATTGAAATGTTCTAAAATATATTTGAATATGAAATCAAATATCCAAAAACCTGCATAGCCCCAATGTTGGACTTGAAATGACTTGATCTGCCCAATTGCTGTCCATAATATGGGTGCACCTGTGTCTGGCTGCATGAACATGTTGGGGTATGATTTGGATTTTTGTTTTACGTTGCTTGAATAAAGTTTTGTTGACCTAATTAATGTCGATACTAATTTTCTTCCATGTCACATTATATGGAATTATTTACCATACAGACATTTTTGGGAGATCTTTCACTGCCTATTTAACTGCTTTCATATAGATTGCTTGCTCATAAGCAAAGGTTATATCAACTTGATCTCCTGTGTATCATAGCCATTGTTTGTTGTAATTTTCCTGAAGTTTCATGCACCATAGCCATACTTTGCTAAAATAATTTTAAATAAGGGTTTTTAGTTTCTGTGGAAAATCTGAAAATTGCACTATCTTTATTTCTTTGGGAGCGAAAAAATTTGCCTCCATTTTGGGGCAGCACTTTTTATTCAATGGCTGAGTTATCAAGACCTGTTCATTAGCTAGAGTTTTTCAACGACTCTTTTGATACCTGGTGGACAAACGCAAGAATTCCAAAATTTGATACTTCTTTTTCTGTGTGGTTTGTTTAGGAATTCATGCAAATTATGATTGCTTTGTTAACTTTGTTGTCTTGTTTTGGTTTTGCAGATCTTCCCTCTCAGTGAAAAGATAGAGAACATAAATGATCAATATTGGACATTACGTGCAGAGGAGGTAAGGCTCTTTGTCCTCCAAACGTGTCCCAATTTGTATTTATACAGTATACCAATCTTAATTCTTGTAAATTACAAATGATCAATATTGGACATTACGTGCAGAGGAGGTAAGGCTCTTTGTCCTCCAAACATGTCCCAATTTGTATTTATACAGTATACCAATCTTAATTCTTGTAAATTTTACATTCTAAAATCCTTATATATAGATTGTTCCATAAATTTCTACTTAACATTACGACTCTTTAACCTTGTTATATGGTTTGCATGCATTGTAGGGCTTTTAATCTCTTTTCAAGTATGACAGTGCTGAATGCTCACTTAATAAGCCAGTTAAAGTTTTATGGTCGTTCATGGCCTACGCTGGTCATAAGCAGCAGAGTGGTTGATTGTCTCTAGTTTGGCTGAATTTTAACAATAATTTAAAAATATTTTGCTTCCTTTCAAAGGCAACTCTACTATTAAGTATAATGGTTACAGAAAAAAAAAATCAATCCATTTGGAGCCAAAACTGGATTTTGAATATGTCCAAGATTTAATGGGAAAATGGTGCAGAATTATCTTTGCTTTTGACATTTTTAATGGTTTTGTATTTTTTTTAAATTTTATGTTCTCAGTCTATTTTAAATTTTTTACACTGACCAAATTAATCAACAGTTCTGACTTGTCCTGATCATACAATAAAATAATTAATGGGATATTCAAAAGTTCCTTCGCATTTTGTCAAACTATAGAGCTTCTTTTCTGTTTTCTTTAATATGTTCCCTTCATTCTCTTGTCTGATATTGATTTCTTATTGCCTTAGATACCGGAAGAGGAGAAAGACCTTGGTCCCCATGATCGCTTGATTCATGTTTACCATTTCATGAAAGACACAACACAAAACCAGGTGATAGGTCATAATTTCTGTTCCTGCCCCTCTTTGAGTGGACCGATTTTGTTTCAAATACCATTGTTTTATTGATGAATGTTAAGAAAGAACTTCATGTCATAGAGGTTACTTGTTGCTTTGCTTATGTGTTAATTTCTTTGTCAACCTTAACAGCAGGTACAGAATTTTGGGGAGCCATTTTTCCTTGTTATTCATGAAACTGAAACATTAGCTGAAGTTAAAGTGCGAGTTCAGAAAAGATTACAGGTTCCAGATGAGGAATTTGCAAAGGTATGATCTCCCCGACACAGAAACCAAGTTATTATGTCTATTAAGATTGCATAGCTTTCCAGTTTTCTATAGTATTTTCTCTTCCTTTGTTTCCCCATATGTTTTTTTTACGGATATAAGTAAATTGAACAATTGTACAAATTCTGCCCATTATTCCAAATATTTGCTCATGGTTTTTCCTTTTCCATTTAAATCTAAACTGTCCAGTGGAAGTTTGCATTTTTATCACTGGGTCGTCCAGAGTATCTTCAGGACTCTGATGTTGTGTCTACTCGTTTTCAGGTTCTTTCTATCTCTATTATCTTCAAGTTCTGTACTTGTCACTTTTCTTGCTGCTCTTTTTGACATTGATCTTTTACTTTGTTTTTGTAGAGAAGGGATGTATATGGTGCTTGGGACCAGTATCTTGGACTGGAACATTCTGACAATGCCCCTAAGCGGTCATATGCAGCAAATCAGGTATAATATTTCTCGATAGCTTTTATTCTTAGTTGAAGAGCGGTGAACCTGGCCAATGATCACTGAATTGTAGTGGTATGAACAGTCGTCTAGTGAAATTTGTTTGATATTGATAGAATCTAAATTTAGGTATTCTAAATTGTTATTAATTCATCAATGCTAGTTGATTTGGCTCATTGTTGGTAGAGGAAACTGGGGTTTATTTTTATCGATTCTAGATGCATGCACATACCAAATAAGTCTGCTGACAAGAAATGAGGTACTTTGTTCATTGGTAAGATGGTTTGATTAAATTTTGCAGAACCGGCATACATTTGAGAAGCCAGTAAAAATCTACAACTAGATCAAAAACTGGAAGAGCTACAACAACTGTATGAGGTGAAACGTGTAGCCGACAGTACGTCCAACTTTTGTGTAATAAGCGAAGAAGCCAGAAGGAGGCTGATTGTTTGGTAATGCAGGAACGGTTATCAAGTAAATTAGATGTGATTCATTCAGCGGTATGGGAAGATGTCATCAACCTAGAAACTCTACATGTTTTCCCAATAGATAGGGACCCGCCTAGTTCCGTGGACAAAGTGGTTTTTAGGTAAGCATTTGGTGTTAAAGTTCGGTTGTAATCTACTTACTACACGACGAGATTTTGTTTTTGGCATTTGTTGTGGGTCGAAAATTTATATTAGCGGGCTGGTGAGTGAGTGATTGGGGATTGTGTATAGAAAATATAGACTGGTAGAGACCTAATGTTTTTCATTTAATCTCCTAAATTCGTGAACTGGTTTTTGCATAGGATGTCACTTGTTAATGGGGACCCCCGTCCCAGCTTTTGTGTAATAGAATGAATCATATCACCATCAACTGCCCAACAACCAGCCTTTGGCTTCCAACTTACATACATATATAAAGAAACGAACGTAAGCTATGACATGTTTATATAAAACCAAAGTAAATTGGCCGTATAGTTTACACGTCGCAAGTTGTGTGGCAGTGCAGAAATAAAGCGATATTATTTCATTGTGCATGTTTGTTTTGAGGCATGCTATGTTCCTCCTATTTGGGCGAAAATACAGAGAATTTACAGTACTGAAAGATTACTACAGAGGAGAAATATCTCCCAAGTTTGAACGAGTCAGGCAGGACTTCTACGGTAAGCCCTTTGAAATGAACTTACCGCACCTGACAACGCAGGCAACAAGTGCAAAATTTTACCCTACACATATTGGTTCGCTTGCTTTTTGAGCGTATGCAATGACTTTTCTACGTCATTATAGAAATTATAACGTATGCAATGTGTTTTTAAACAAGACTTACAACAATTATTTTTTTATTACACTATTCTTTGCTATATATTACTGTTAATATTTTTAAGGTTTTATGGGATTATACGTAATAGTAATTACTATAAATCTTTGGTTAAAATATTTGAAGTTCTTGTACTTTCAAAATTTGAAATTTAGTTATATTTTTATTTTCAAAATTTAGTCTTTTACTTTTGAAGTTTGAAATTTAGATCCAATTGTTAAAATTATTAAATTATTTTTGTTAAATTGATGTTTATTACAATATTATTATTTTTATTTACATGGATATCAAGTTTTTTTATAATTTTGAAATGTTATACAAACAAATTTAACCAAAAAAAAATTAACAATGTCAATAGTTGGACCTAAGTTTCAAACTTGAAAGTAGAGGGATTAAATTCTAAATTTTGGAGAGTACTAATACTTATAGCATATTTTAACCTAAAACTTTAATGTTTTCTTGATCTTCCTACCATTGTACTTCTTGTTGTAAGTAATTTGTGTTGATGTTTTCGAGTTTAGTTCTTTAGCGTTTACGGTTTTAATATAGTCAACTCTCTATATAACTTCATTTGTCTGTTAATATTTTACCTGCTATGGTACACTTATATCAACATGTTTTATAAGGAGATAATTGTTGTAAGCTAACATATCATGAATTTTCATCAAATAAAGAAAGTGAGAATCAAATCAATAAAATTAAAATATGTAAAGTAGGTGAATGCATTATTGCTTTTATACATATTTTATTTTACATTATTTCACATTGTTAATTACAAAGTTCATAAATATAACAAGTTTAATTAATCTAAATGAATTATCAAATTAAATTAATTATTTAATTTACCATGAGTTAATAATCAATTTATAAGTTTATGATGTTCCAAATTCAAAGTAGAATATTTAATTAGGGACTTAATAGTTGATTGAATTGATATCTTTAATTTCATTCATAAAAGATTATTTTGATTTAATAAAATATGATTAACGAATTTTTGTGTGAAATTTAAACATTTTATTCAAATAATATTTTAACTAAAATAATTTTTATTTAATAAATTATAATCAGTAGGTTTGCTTGTATGAAATAATTATAGTTTTACTTAAAATTTTAGGCAATATACACTATTATATAAAATTTTAGGCAATAATCGATAGGTTTGCTTGTATGAAATAATTATAGTTTTACTTAAAATTTTAGGCAATATACACTATTATAGAAAACTAATTTAATAAAAATTATATTTTATAACAATGGTTGTTTCATTATAAGTGAAAAGTCGTTATGGAATTTTAAAATAAAACATAAAAAATCCGTTCTATTAGAAACTGAGTTGTTATAGCGAGTGTCTGTTATAAAAATGGTTGGTTATAATAATATTTTTTTGTCAAATCACAATTTTAATTAAAAAGGAATTTTCATAAAATTATTTTATTAAGTGAAAAGTTATTTAATTGATGGAATTTTTTTCTTAAAAAAAATGGGTGGAGTTTTAAATTAAAAACTATAATAGTTTAGGTATTTAAGTGAGGAAAAAATAGGTACTGCAGTGAGTGAAAAAACCTATATTGAGGTTTTATGTTCTACCTTCAATATTCTCTCTTGAGGCAGTCCCTTCCTCAATGGATTGTTGTTTGGACTGCATCATTATGATTAACTAGTATGGTTCACCCATGCTTTACATTAATATTTTAGGGTTAAATTATAAAGTACAATTTTAAAATTTTTATGTATTTTTATATATTCGGAAATTAATATGAGAATTTTTTTGAATTTAAAATTTAAGTCTAGTTGTTCTTGTAAAGATTATTTTGTTAAATTTATTAGTGTGACATTTTGAAATTTAAAAAATCATTTGATAGTCCTGTAACAAAAATGGCATTATAATGAATCTAAGTTTAGCGAAGAATTTAGATGATATTAACAATTCTTAAAAATCACGTTAGCATTTTAATTAGATTAAATTATTAAGACTAACTAATGATATTGTCAAAGTTGAGGTATCAAATTATGCCAAAATTAAAGTATAGAGATTAAATATCAAATTTTAGTGTAGTATAGGGATCAATTAAAATTTTACCATTGTTATATAATTTGAAAAAAAACATAGGATCAAAATTAAAATTTAAAAAGTGTAGTGCATAGACCAAAATTAAAATTGACCAATTGTTATATAATCTTAAATTTGAGGGTAACATAGGGACCAAAATTAAAATTTTACCATTCTTCTAAATAGTGCAAAAAATAAAAATAAAAAATAGGGAAGGTGACCTATTATACATAAGTGAGGATAACATGGGGACCAAAATTGGAAATTTACTATTATATATATAAAAGAAATAGAACTTCCTTATATATATAGGTATATAGAAGTGTAGATTTGAAAAGGCGGAAACATGAGTGTTTGATAATGAGGATAGTGATGTTTATTGCCAAATTAAGAGCATTGGAATGGATGAATATTGCATCAAAGGTAATGGATGGTTGAATGGGTGACTGACTAATCAATCTCAATTATAGTGTTGCAAAATTTTAGGTCTAATTTATTCGATCTTTCTGAACAATAAATATTAAAGTTGTCCACCATTGGTATGCTTCCTCTTTGAGCAAAGATACCGCACATCTTAAACAATTCTCAAGAGTACACAATAACTTGTCGAGAACCCTCTGAGTGTTTTCTAACCAATACTCAGTTTTTGTTGGGTCATCATCTTTCTTACATTTGAATTCTTTTACCCCACATTTATGGACTTTCTTTATTAGAAGGCAGTTAATAGGTATTGCATTAGGACTTTGAGGACGAAAAGGTGTCACAAGAGGCATAATCGAAGGAGGAGGGTGCATTTGAGGTTGTGGAGTTGAAGGGGTAGCTCCCATGTATTCTGAAGAAGACATCTCTTGCCTCACTCCTAAGCCCTTACGAAATGTGCAAACTTTGAGTGGCTCTCTGTTCGAAAGTAGGAATATTACTTTCTACTTCATCTGATACGACTCGATTTGATTGGCTGACATGATTTATCTTTATAAGAAAGTAGTCAATTTGGACCAAATTGCAAAAGCTTTAAAAATTCAAAGTTGGCGTTGTGATGCCACCAAACAGTTTATCACATTGTAACCTTAGGTCACTTGGCGTCATGATGTGACTTACTATTAACCAATGTTGCTACGAGAAAAATTGCTTGTCAAGACGGGAACCTTATATTTGATAAAAATAAGACATATTGATACCTATTCAATTACTCCAAACAATCATTCCATTTACTCACCTACAAACATCCAAATATCACAACATTTGATACCAACAACTAACATTTTCAATTGCCAGTCTTAACTATGCTTTAGCACATTAAAAAGTTGCCATTTCGTACATATGTATGCATGTTATACCCTATGTATGCCATTTCAACTAACATATGTTTCAAACCGCTTTTTTTTTATTGAAATAACCTAAATTAATTAATTAATTATGGAAATAATCCAAAAAAAATTAAATATGAAAATGATTTGAAATTCATAGCGTTCACTAGTGTTGTTTGATACATCGGAGGTACTATTCCCTCATCATTAGTCAATCATCAAATTTTTTAAAAAAATTGGATACTGTTATTTTAACAAGTGACATTAGTATGCATATTTCAAAATATCTATTAAAAATACGAGTATTTAAAAAAATGATATATCAAACCACACTGATAAATTATCAAATAAAATAAACTGAAAAGAAAACGAAAATAATAAACCGCTCTTAATTATTTTATAAGAAAAGTGAGAGACATTTAATTCCTTCAACCATAAAACCTACTAACAATTATTGAAGTGAAAAATATTGCATCATCCTCACTGTTAAAAATATCCTAAAATAATCCACAAAAGAATGATTCAGTAAGAACAAGACACGTACCCATCATTCCTACTTTTGATTTTCATTAAAAAAATTTACCCCGTCCATTAATTTTTTCTTCCCCAATATTTGTATTTTTAACAGGTATTTTAAAATATAGTGTGGTTTAATACGATTACAATATGTGTGGTACCATTGTCATGTCACAAACATTATGAATTTCAAATCATGTTTAATATCACTTTTTAGAGTCTTATTTTGAGTTATTTTAATAAAAAGCCAATAAAAACATTTAAAAATTAAAGTAAGAAAACGATATATTTTAAAGTCAAAAATTTGCATTAAACGTTCCACCTGTCTCTCTGAACCGTCTCCCACCTACGTCCTATATAGTTGCAGCCACTGTAGACTTTTCACTGAACCATCATCAGCTTAACCCTTTCAAACACCGCCCCATCTGTGCATAGTTAGGCATAACTTACTTATCTACCTCCCACGCAGCCTGAACTTTTCAGTTAAAGCTTTGGCAATGACTATTCCTATGGTGCTTGATATTCTGTTTCCACCCACTTTGCTCCTCACTGGAGCATCTGTTTTAACTCTATTATCGCTGGCAATTCTTTGGGGTTTTAGAAATTAGAGGGATTAACATGAAATATTCCAAGTTCGTCAATGCTGCTTCTTCTTCTTCTTCGATTAGCTTTAAAGTTCCCAGTAGAGTTGGCATGTTATTGCTCTACACACCAGCTTTCCTTGTCGGTGTTGCTTCCTTTTGGCTTTACCCAGCTGATGACTCTAGATTTCTTTTCCTCAAATCTGCCGTTACCATCCATTTCTTTAAGAGACTTTTTGAGGTATCTTTACTCTTTTTTCTCTTTTGCGGATACAATTTTTTTTTTATCTTACGATGAATGTTCATAAAGTAAATTTATTGATTAAACATTGCAGGTGATTTTCATTCATAAATACAGTGGAGAGATGTCTCTAGACACAATAATAATTATACTTGTCAGCTATTTCTTTGTCAGTTTAAGCCTGATTTACACACAAACTTTCAATCAAGGACTCTGATACGACCCGCCCCGAAAACATACTTGGTTCAGCCCATTGGGCATCAATTGTAAACTTTTGCAAGTTGAATTAGCTTGTTCCAGTTCATTAGAGCTCTATTCGAGCTGATTCTAGTTCACTGAGCTTGAACTTCGATTTAATTTAATTTACTGGAATAAATAATTGCTATTAGTTAAATTAGTTAATTAGTTTAAGTTAATAAATTTGTTTAAAAATCTGGACATATTAATTTCCATGATAAATATGTTTTATTTGTTTTAATGCATGCTTTAATTTGTCTTAAGTCTATTTAATGTGTTTTGTCGTAGTTAATGCTGTTGTTTAAATGTGTCTGGACGAATTTAATGCTGCTACTACATGTTATAAATATGTTTGACCGAATTTAATGTATGTTTTAAGGTGTTCAGCCGAATTTAATTAACTTGTCCAGGCTGCTGAATTAAATGTGCCTTAGGATGCCGAATTTATATTATGTCTCCAACTAACACTTTAAGTGCAGGTTATTAATATGTTGTAGTTAATGTTGTGTTTACTGCCGAATTAATGTGTGTCTAAATGTTGGCCGAAATTAATGTGCAGCCAAACATGTATTAAATGAGATGTTCCACATGCAATGGACGGCCATTCAATGGATGCTAGAATGCATTAAAGAAGCTGTACATTAATGCATTTAACACATTAAATTCGGTAGCAGCTTCTTTAATGCATTCCAGCATCCATGCATTAAAATATCTCAACTCCATGATTTTTTGGATAATCATCTAATTTATCAATATAATTATATATTTATTATGTATTAAACGTATTTTATACACTTTTTATTTATTAATTTTTTTATATAGTTATCTTTAACATTATTTTAGTGTTTACATTAGAGTAGCATTATATATTTAGTATATGTTTATTTTTTTATGTGTTCTAAATTACATATTTAAAATAACATAATATAAAGTATTAAAAACTTAAAAATGGGCTAGGCCGAGCTAGGCTTGAGTCTTGAATGTTTAAGCACGAGCTCGACCCATATTTTACATGGGCCTTTTTTTGCCCAAATCTATTTTTCGAGCCTAATATTTTTACCCAAACCTAAATAGACTTTGGTTAGTCTTTTGCAAATATGGGCGAATTTGGATAAGATTTTAGGCTCATATTTCGGATTGGGTCGAACTTGGACAAATATAAAATATATTAATATCATGATTAGGCCCAACCCGAATCTAACCTGTCCGATCCATGAATACATCTAATACATAATAAATATATAATTATATTGATAAATTAGATGATTATCCCAAAAAATCATGGAGTTGAGATATTTTTTTATGATATCATTTTAATAATGATATCTCATATATATAATTTTGGTACAAAAGCCAATCTTTCTACAAAATTTCAATGTATTTAATAACTCATTGTACCAATTTACAAATAAGCAAAAAAAAATAAATTAGAGGCCAAAACAAAAAACATTACAAGCCCAAATGAAAAAGAGACCCAGTGGCCCAAAACACTTCAACGATTTCAGTAAAACTAAAAATCCTAATCCCATTTGCCTCACTGCCACATTAGAGCTCCTCGTCCCGAGGCCTGACACGCCTTGGTCGCTGTTTCACCAAAATGGCCAGCGCAGGCCTCTTTTGTCGCTGCTAACCGCGCGCCAATACCTGCAAAAAGGACGAAGAAAAGACATAAACAACAAAGAGATGGCAGTAGAGAAACAATAGCGAAACAGAAATAATGAACAATGTAAATATTATCGCTACAAAAGCCATGACAATCAATGTATTCAAAATACAAGCAATCAGGTACAAAAAAAAAAGAAAAAAGAGAGAAATAAAAAAACAAGATTTTGAAAAGAACACAAAGATAGTCTTTTATTTTTTGTTTAAAAAGATATAATAAATACATATAAAAAAAAAGAGGGAGAGGAAGGGTTCTCACTTGTCGTTCCACCTTTTGCCATCGTCAAGGACCACTTTCAGCACCCTGAATATCTCAGAACCCATTTGGGTTCCGACGAGGGTCGGATGAACGCAGCGAGGCTGAAATTTTTCCTTCGCATTTTCTTTTTCTTTTTTATTTTTTCGATTTCAAAAAAAAATATTCGGTTTAGATCTGGGTTTTAAAAAATAATTAAAAAAAAGGGACTAAAAGCATTTTTTATTTTCCGGCTAGGCGGAGTCAAAGCGGAGCCATAGCGGAGGCTCGCCGGTACCCAGGCCGGATGTGGGAAAAACCGAGAGAAAGGGAGAGCTCTCAGATTTTTTTTTAAACGCAAACATAATCAAAATTTTTAAAGGTTTTTGTCTTATATAAGCGATGCTAAACGACGTCGTTTTGGCCCTTGTTCATAAGTCCCAAAACGAGATCGTTTTGATAGGACCCGATTGCCAACCTGGGACCCAACCCGAACCGCGCAGGATCAGCGCATTTTTGACATGGGGGGTCTAATTGCTCCATGGGTCCTTCCGCTTTTACAGTTGGTTTCAATTAGGTCCTATTTTATTCTTTTTATTTTTTTTATTTCTATTTTGGTCCTTGGACCATTTATGGGAAATAGACATCCTAAACGTTGTCGTTTTGAAGCCGACACGGAGACCCGACCCGATCCATCCTAGGATCCGCGTATTTTTGTGGCAATGGTCTATTTACGACCCTGGTCCCTTCACTTTTGGAATTGTTTTCAATCCAGTCCTAATTCTTTTTTTCTTTTTTACATTGGACCATTTAATTTTATTTCATTTTTAATTTAGTCCCTTGATTTGTCAAAAGGAACGGCGCATTTAGTAGGGTTTGGGATATTTTCTCAATTAGTCCCTCATCCTTTTCGCACATTTCACTTTAGTCCTTTATTTTGTTTTACTATTTAATTTATTATGTTTTATACTTACAATTTTATTTAAACTTCAATTTAGTCCCTTATTTATTTAATCTTAGCCTTTCATGAAATTTATTATTATTATTTACTTACTTATTTATTTACTATTGTAAATTTAGCTTTTCATGCAATTTTTTATTTACTATTATTTACTCATTTATTATTGTCTTACTTCTTATTTTTAAAATTAATGATGTTCATATTTGTACATTTTTCGCTCATTATTTTTATTTGTTCATCTTTCGCTCGTTATTTATACATATTCTCATATTATTTATATTTACATTCGTTATTTAGCATCTAGCATTTTTTATTTGTTTTAAATTACCTTATTTATTTTATTATTATTATTTTATTGTTAT
Organism: Gossypium raimondii; assembly: GCF_025698545.1. Taxonomy (NCBI): domain Eukaryota; kingdom Viridiplantae; phylum Streptophyta; class Magnoliopsida; order Malvales; family Malvaceae; genus Gossypium; species Gossypium raimondii. The sequence goes on from NC_068574.1 coordinate 53,475,852, forward strand.
AGTTACATCAGTATTATTATAGCATTCTCTTATTTATTTAATATATATCATATCCATATAGCCATTTTATATTATCTCATCATCACTACATCATACATTATGTTTAAATATAATTGGCCGTTTTTATACTATTCCCCCAAATAAGATAAATACACATTGTTTTAAATGTTACATTTATTATTACTTAATAAAGGAAATTTTAAAATTCAGGCAATGTCCCGTATTTGGAGATTTGAGAAGTCGTGCCCTAACTTACGGGGTTCAACTTTCTACTTGAACCTAGATAACCGGACATCCCTTTTAAAATTGAAACACATGAGATTTAAATAGTAATTAAATAAAGAGTAAGGTTATTTTTTAGAATTCGAGATGTTGTGTCCTAACTTACGGGATATGACCTTTTTGTTACCTCGAGATAAGAGAGCCTTTTACACACGTTTAGATTTATTCAAGTGATTTTAATTAAAAGTAACATTATGTAAAGTGCGATCATGTTTTTAAATTCTCTTCAAAATTTCAATTTTCAACACTAAGACATCAAGTAATTAATTAGGTACCAATTTTGGGTGTCACGAGGGTGCTAATCCTTCTTCGCACGTAACCGACTCCCGAACCAATTTTCTGAATTTTGTAGACCAAAAATCGTTGTTTAGTAAATCAAACCTTTTATTAAAACAATCAAATTACGAGGTGATCCGATCACACCTCATATAAAAAAGGATTGGTGACGACTCTCACTTTTTCATTTTTTAAGTGATCTAAAAAAAAAAAAGAGTTTCAATACTCATATTAAAGTTTTCCCTTCTCTATCTATTTCTTTTTAATTTATTTTGATACAAAAGTTAATATATAATGAGATACTCAATCTTTTTTTTGATACCATTTTAATATATTATATATATATATATATAATATGATTTTGGTACAAAAGCCAAGATATAGTGAAATACTCTTTCTATAAATTTTCAATAATTCACATTAAAATTTCCTTCTCTCTCTATTTCTTTTCTTTTTGGTACAAAAGTCAACATATAATGAGATACTCAATCTTTTTATATCATTAACATATTTTCAAGGATTTATTTATTTTATAAAATATATATGAATTATGTACAAATTGGTTATTTTCAATCCATCCTTTTCAGTTCACACACATCACTATATGGGGATAATATTAAAAGATATAGTTTTTAGATATTAATAAAATAGTATTACTTTATTAAATTTTAAAGATAATAAAGTGTTATTATATACTCATCTATATCTAATATTTCTCTAATTTAATTTAATTTTAATTAAATTACTTAAAATAATTAATTTTTAAATTATAAACAAAAATCTTTTCTTCTTTTACAAATTTTAATATTTTGTTTTTTTTCATAAGTTAATGTTTTTTATTTTGTGCGACCAATTTAAAAAAATAGTAATTTTGTGCAATTTTTCTATGTTATTTACACATAATTTTGGTTATTATTTTATCTTGAATCCGAAATCTTGAACCCTAAATCTTAAATTTTGAGCTGATACATCGAGATTTAGGGTTTGGATTCAAGATTTATGGTTCAAGGTTTTTGTTTGGGGTTACGAGTTTGGGGTTACAAGTTTGGATTCAAAGGTTTAAGGTTCAATGTTTGGTGCAAATTTTTTTTTCAAAATTGTGTGTTAATGACATGGAAAAAATTATTAATGACAATTTTTAGTGTTTGGGTTCTAGGTTTAGTGTTCAGGTTTGGCGTAATTTTTTAAAATTATATATTAATGACATGAAAAAAATTATTAAAATATCATTAAATAATTAAAATAAATAAATAATATGATTGGAAAAGTTCATAAAATAAGTTGTCTATCGATGATTGTATAACAATTTCACGTCTAATACCTACAAAACTTAGTTTTTTGGATTATTTTAATGCAAGTTATTCCCATATATATTTATATATATAATCGTGCACATAAAACCATCATATTGTTAACAAAAAAATACAACAAAGCTTCGACAATGGCTATTCCTATAGTGCTTGAAATTGTATTTCCACCGAGTTTGGTCCTCGTTGCAGCATCTGTTTTAAGTCTAATATCGCTGGCAATTCTTGGGGTTTTAGAAACGAAAGAGATTCACTTGAAATATTCCAAGTTCTTCAATGCTTCTTCTTCTTCTTCTTCGATTAGCTTTAAAGTTCCCAGTAGAGTTGGCATGTTCTTGATCTACACACCAGCTTTCCTTGTCGGTGTTGCTTCCTTTTGGCTTTTCCCTGATGGAGACTTTAGGTTTCTTTTGCTCAAATCTGCCATTACCATCCATTTCTTTAAGAGAATTCTTGAGGTATCTTTTCTCTTCTTTTTCTTTAATAATTGGGGAAATGATATAGATTAGGATCCAAATTCTCTTTTACTCTTTAAATTTCTCCCAAATAGCTTATATTGAAACTTAAATACTAATCGAAGTGAATTTATTGATTAAACATTGCAGGTGATTTTCATTCATAAATACAGTGGAGAGATGTCTCTAGACACAATAATAATTATACTTGTCAGCTATTTCTTTGTCAGTTTAAGCCTGATTTACACACAAACTTTCAATCAAGGACGCTCAGAACCGTCCATTGATTTGAAGTACCTTGGAATTGTGTTGTTTTTAATAGGAATCAGTGGCAATTTCTACCACCATTGCATTCTTTCCCAGCTAAGAACAAAGGGTGACAAAGAGTACAAGATCCCCAAAGGTGGTTTGTTTGAGTTGGTGATTTGCCCACACTATCTGTTTGAGATTTTAGGGTTCTTGGGAATTAGTTTGATTTCTCAAACATTGTACTCATTTTCTACCACTCTAGGCATTGCTGTGTACTTGATGTGCAGGGGTTATGTCACCAGGAAATGGTACATGTCTAAGTTTGAAGATTTTCCCAAAGAAGTCAAAGCTGTAATTCCATATGTGTTTTGATGCATGGATGAAGGCTTTAATGTACACCTACCGGAAGGAGATTTAAATTGATATTGCTACCCAAGAAATCTCGAGAAAATATATTCTCCAATTAATCACTTGTATTCTATCTTTTGACTTTAATACATGTTTTTAGACCATATATGCAATTTCCTAAAAAATGGGAAATTGCAAATGATAAACATGTTCTTTTAGACCATATATGCAAAAACTTTAGACCCTCTATATTTACCATTTCTTATGAAATAGTCCATAGCCAAAATTATAAATTTCTCAAGTGCTTGCTTGAAAATTTTAAAAACAATTTTAAAATAATAAAATCAACATATGTAAAAATTAGAAAATAACAAAAAAGTTATTTTGATTTCTTTTCACTAAAATTGTTTTGCAAAATTAAAAAAGAGAAGAAGTTGAAAATACAGTTTTTGACTTTGATGAATGGAGTTCTCATTATTCTTGTTATGAGAAAAAGTTATCGAATGTATTTTCATATTTTCATTTTGAATACAAATTTTATTCACCAAACTTTTTTTTCTATTTCTAAAAATAAAAATAAAAAGTAAAAATAAAAATAAAAATATTTTCAAAAAGAAGTGAAACCTTACAGTATGTTTCAATTGCACTAAAACAAGGGAAGGGAAAGGAAAGTAAAAGAAATTAACATCATTTTTTTTAGGGGAAGCTAAGAGAGTTGAATTTTCATTATTTTTCCTTGAATTATTTAGTTTTTATTTGCTCCATTTAGGAGGAAAAGCTAGGAAAAAGAAAGTGTAGATTCTTTTTAAGATGTGGAATTACATTTTTTTCTTATTAATGTTAAGTCTTAGTTCGATTGGCATTGTTGCCAGTGTAAGAAAACGTGAGTTCAAGTATGTTGATGTACATTGTTCTCCTATTTAAGGGTTGAGGAGGAACTATGAACAGTTCTAGACATTCTATAAAAAAAAATAAACATGATAAAAACTTATAATAAGGTAAATGTTAAAAATAAAAATTGTAAAAATTCCTTTATTAATTTTATCTATTCAAACAAAGAGGGTGACTAATGGAATAGAGGAGTGAGAGATTTTTCCGATTCCTTTGGTGATATATCCGGCTGCAATTATGAGACTTAAAGATGCTGGGCCTTTACCATGTTGAGCACCTCGTAATTACCTATACGAAAGGAATATATGGGTGATGAAAGGGGTTGCCGATTGCTTTGGAAAAAAATGTGGATCAAATGGGGCTTTGGGAAACCAAACTAAGCTACATAACACGTGATGCCAATTTGCTATATGATAAATAATTGTGCACATCAAACTATATCAGACGGTTAAGCAGGCAAATACAAGTAACCTCTAGCAATGGCTATTCCACCGAGCTTGGTCCTCACTGCAGCGTCTGTTTTGAATCTAATATCGTCGGCCATTCTTGGGGTTTTAGAAACAAGAGGGATACATATGGAATATTCCAAGTTCTTCGATGCTTCTTCAACTAAGATTAAAGTTGGGAGTAGAGTTGGCATGTTATTACTGTATACACCAGCCTTCCTTGTCGGTGTTGCTTCCTTTTGGCTTTTCCCAATGGAGACTTTAGGTTTCTTTTGCTCAAATCTGCCATTACCATTCATTTCCTTAAGAGAATTTTTGAGGTATTTTCTTTCTTTTATTTTCTCTTTTCCTTTTCTTAGCGGTCTGCAATCAGTTAGCTTGATCTTCTTAATTCAATTTTCTCTTTCTAATTCACATCACAATTATATTAAATATTTTATTAAATTAATGTTATGAATTAATTCGATACTAATTCAATTAATAATTATTTAAAAATATTCTTTTAGTAAATAATTAAATATTAATATAATGTTTTGTTCAAGCCTAAAAATATTTATAAATAACTCAATTCTTGATTTTTTATAAATTTAATTTTTTATGGTTGAGAATAAATATTAGAGCATGTCACAACACAAATAATCTTATCACTAGATTAAAAATTTTGTTGACTAAAATATATTTTTATTATACCAGTGTAAAAAATCTAATGTTAATATTAAACTCCTAATTAAGTTTAATATCACTAATCATTTCACATGATAAATTATTAAAATATCCAAAGTTAATAAAATTTAAGAAAAATAAAATCAATAATTTCAAGGTCATGTTAAAACAAAATTACAACTCTCTAACAAACTACTCACTTAACTTTTTTATTTTATCTTATTAACAAAACAAAAATATCTTTCTTATAAAATTTAATCATTTTTTGTCACTTTTAGTTTACATTCAATAATTTCAATTTTGAAAAATACTCTTCCATAAACTAGTCATGACTTTAACATTCTTAAAAATACAATAAAACAATTAAACAATATAAAATTTTAAAAAATCTACCTTCATTTAAAATATAAATATATATTATTTTGGTAATTTTTATAATAATTTTTTGCACACATCATAAGAGTAGTTTACTTTTATTTAAAAAATAATTTTTTATAAACTAAATCAAAATATTATAAATCAATAAAACAATTGAGATAGTCGAATACCCAAAAAAAGAAGATAATATCACAAGAATGAATCACTATTAAGACCTAGTTTAGGAATACTTATTAAAAGTACTTTTAAGAAAAATAATATTTTTAGGAAGAAACTAAAATTTTCGATTTCTAAAAAAACTCTTAGGTCAATTTTAACTAAAGAATCACTTTTCCTTTTAAAAATAATTTATTGAAAAATATTTTATCCTAAAACTACAATTTTAATAACAATACTAACCTACATAACTTGCAGCCCATCTACCTAACACCAATTAAATAGCAAAAGATACCATAAACCAAGAAATAAAATATTATAGATAAATCCAATCAATTAACTTGGTGACACTTATTTAATAACAAAAGATACCCTTAAAGCAAGATATAGAAATAACACAGCTCACCTATCCCCATAACGAAAGCCACAATTCCAAAGCAAAAGGATCCGTAGACCACCCCAAATAAAACCATGTAGTGAGATAAAAAGATTTTTTTTTAATTGATTGATATTTGATTGTAGTATTTAATTTGATGAATTGAATTTATTAATTGATTTGATCAATTGATTCTATTAATTATTTATTTAAAAGTGTTTGGTAAAATTTTATTGATAGTTAAAAGTCTATATGTGTAAAATGACAAAATAATGACATGACACATTTTCTTGTTAAATATTTATTTGTTTATAATACTTTAATCTTTATTGGGTGAAATTATTGAAATAAAACTATATTATCAAGTAATTAAAATATCCCGTATGGAAGTTAATTAGTGAATATTTTTAAAATTTTAATAAACAAATTTCTTAAGTTCTTTATTTACAAATATTAACATTGTGGAAAATAATAAATTTTAATAGTGTATCAATATAATTGTAAACTATATTCTTAGTGCTAATTATGTCATGTTTTTAGTATGTAAATTAGTGATAATTATGTCACATTTTGAATAAATTTTTCAAGTAGCATATTTCTATTAATATAAAGTTGCATAAGAAATCATTTTACACAAGTAAATTAAAAACAAATTAAGAGTACATAAATATTCAAGAATGAATAGACTCGATTGAAAACTTCTCATGGCAATATCAACTTTTATAAGATTCATGATGGAGTTTTTTTTTTTTTAAATATTTACTTTGAACTTTGGAGGTAAAAGTGAAAAATGAGAGAATTGAGACTATTGATATCTTGACACCCCTATTAGGTTTGAGAGCATGTAACACAGGGAGTAATTTTTGAGTAAGCATGGTTAGATATCTTATTCCCAATCAACTGTGTAAAAAGTTATCCATCATTGTATTTTTTGTTTTGGAGGTTTTAATTCAACAAGCACTTGTAAACCTCTATTCACTAAACACTACAATTAGAAAATTTAACAACTCAATCTCCCATTTGTACTCAAATCAACTAAAAAACACGTAAAACAATGCCTTAAACAATGTTTACCAAACACCCAAAATCAGGTTTTAGCTGATGAAGCTTTTTTCCTTATCATAGTTAATGTGACCACGGGGGTAATAAAATGCAATCACGATGAATTGTGATGAATATCAGCATAAATAAAAAAAGATGCAAATAAATTAAGTTATATAATAAGAATCACTTCTTTCGCTCACCTAACTTATTATGTTGAATAAATATTGCAGGTGAGTTTCATCCACAAATATAGTGGAGAGATGACTCTGGACACAATGATAATTATACTTTTCAGCTATTTGTTTCTCAGTTCAAGCTTAATTTACACACAAAATCTCAACCAGGAACTTCTAGAGCCATGGATTGATTTGAAGTACCCCGGAATTGTGTTGTTTCTAATAGGAATTAGTGGCGATTTCTACCACCATTTCCTTCTTTCCAAGCTAAGAACAAAGGGTAGCAAAGATTACAAGGTCCCCAAACGTGGTTTATTTGAGTTGGTGATTTGCCCTCACTATTTGGTTGAGATTTTAGGGTTCTTGGGAATTAGTTTGATTTCTCAAACATTGTACTCATTTTCAACCACTCTAGGGACTGCTTTGTACTTGATGGCTAGGAGTTATGCCGCTAAGAGATGGTATATCTCTAAGTTTGAAGATTTTCCAAAAGAGGTAAATGCCCTAATTCCTTGTGTTTTTTAGATACACGAATGAAGGTGGGCAATTTGATTAAATGATCTTCTACAAAAGAAAAATAAAAGTCCATGCAATCAAATTGCTTCTTGTTCAAATTAATGCCTGATCTAATGTTCAAATATGAGTTTGAATAGGATTAAGAACAAAGAAAAACAACAAAGAGAGTAAACGAAGAGATAACAACCAAAGTTTATTAACGTAGTTTGAAAACAATCATACTCTATGGAACCTCGCTCAGTGAATAGTTTATTCAACAATTGATCCTACTATCAATTGGCTAAAACTCAATCTACTCAAAAAACAATTACAATCCTAATAGACAACTTGTTACAACCACTCACCAAAATACCTCACTTACAAACAATTTTAGCTTTCACAAATAATGTCTATGTATTTGGAAACACAAAAAATATTTAAAGACTTTTTCAGCACATTTTAAGCTCTAATTCATGCAGTTTCGTAGTAAATTTTTGTCAAAATTCACACTTTAATTATAAAATAATTAATTTGCACTTAAATTATTAACATATTTAATTTTAATTATTTTTATAATAAATTTTCACAAATTTGATTTATTTTTGACAGTTTTGCACAAAATTTGAAAATTATTGGCTCGACAGACACCTTGAAAGGCTTGAACCATTAGAGAATTTTTGCATCAAGTGAACCAAGGGCAAGATTAAAAATTTTTCCAGCCAAGGTCGGTCCAAATGATGATAAGTTTATATACTTTATATTTATTTTTTATCCAAGTTAAATTGGGTTAAAAATTAATATAAAGCCTCCAGTGTGCTAAGCATTGAAAACTATCCAATGAGCAAAATTTACAACCCTAAACTGACCCAATATGTAACACCCATTGTACAACCCAATTTATACCCGGAGCCCAAAACCAAACCTAGCCCAGACCTAACCCATTAAACCCACAAAGCCTAAAGATACAATGGCCCAAATAACCAAAAAAAAAATCGAACAGAAGACAACAAAAAAAACACCTAGGTCTGTTTTCTGACTGCCCAACGCCGCACGTCCCATCCCCACCATCACTGCTGCGCCGCACCAACTCCTCTGCCACCGACCCACCCACCGCCACTTGCACCTGCAAAATTAGAGAAAAGTGACAGTTTATAGAATTAAAAAATGTGTAAAAAGGCTATATAAAGCTGTTCAAATCACTGTAAAAGGGGTTCCCCTTTTCTTTTCTTTTTTCGAAAAGAAATAAAAAAGAACAGATTCAAAAGACTTTGCAACAAAGTAGAAAAAAAAGTATAAGGCAAATCGGGCAAAAGGTTTCTTTTTTCGAAACCCTTTTTTTATTTATTTTTATCTTTACTTTGTTTCTTTAAAACTATACATATATACAGCAGGTATAAAAAAATACACCTTTTTTATTTTTTCGACCACCGTGTACTGTGGTGGCCATGGTGGCAATGGCATGACGGCATGGCGGCGTTAGCCGGATCTGGAGTGCCAAGAAAGGGAGAGAGTTGAGAGTGTTTTTGAGAAATTATTTTTTGAAGAGGAGATAAAATGAAGTTTTTTTGAATTTTTTTTATTTAAATAGGGGAGCAAAACGGCGTCGTTTTGCTCACTCTTTTAAAACGCCAAAATAGCGTCGTTTTAAGGTCGACCCGAGATCTGACCCGCCTGCTTTAGGAGATCCGCTTGTTTTTATGCGGAGGGGTAAATTTCACTTTTAGCCCCTCCGCTTTTTACTATTTTCGCAATCAGTTTTTTTATATTTTTAAATTTGCCCCTTTAGTTTATTTTCGATTTCAGTTTAGTCCACGCTAGAACTACGTCGTTTTGAGGGAAAGGGAAAGTTTCCTTTCGATCCCTCCATGTTTCGCGCGTGTCACAATTCGATCCTTGGCCTTATTTTATTTCTGATTTCTCCCATGATATTTTGTTTATTTTCAATTTAGTCTTATTATTATTATATAATTGCTTATATATATATACACGTATATATATTTTATAACTTATTTAATATATACATAAATACTCATATTCTTTTACATATCTATACATATATATCTATATACACATTTTTTTCTCCCGAATATGTATATACATACTTATATATATTTTACATATTAAAATATGTATATTTATATATATTTTTATTTTTTATTTTATTATAATTCACATACATATATATATTTTTCTCTTATATGTACATATACATATTTTTATATTTTATAATTTTATCTATTTTCTTTGTTATTATTATTGTTTTACTTGATATTTATTTATTTATTTATTCACGTGTCCATTATTATCATTATTATATTCTTTAAATACTTGGTTTTATTTGTTTATTTACTTGATATTGTGTATACATGATTGATTTTTATTTTTATTTATCTTTGTCATTATTTTTTTGCTCATGCTATTGCTTGTATTATCATTTTACTTACATCATCATCATTGTTATTCCATTACACCCATTTTTACTCAGATTTGTAAAAAAAGGAAGATTTCGAAAATAAGGGTAATATTCGGTATTTGAGATCTTCGAAAGGATTGAGCCCTAACGTATTGGGTTCCAATTTTCTTCGTTGAATCTAAATAATCGAGAATACTCTTTAACCAAAAAAAACATAAATAAAAAGCTCATTATTGGGAATACAATACGGTGTGTCCTAACGCATTGGATATGACATGTTGTTTTCTCGAGATGATGATTTTTTCTAAATTTTTTTTCTAAATAAGGCAATATTTTACGTTTGGAAAATCGAGAAAACGTGCCCTAATGTGTTGGGTTTCGATTTTTTCGTTCGACCAAATAGCCAAATATCCTATTAAAATTTCAAAGTAAGGCAATGTTTTGCGTTTGGAAATTCGAAAGGGTCGTACCCTAACTTACTGGTTTCAATTTTCATGATGAATCCAAATACGCGAGTCTTTTTTCAAACCTAAGCTTTAAACGATCTCGAAAATTAAGAAAAGATCAAGTCCTAACTTACTGGGTCTGATCCCTTTCTTTTAGAATCCAAGATAGCTAAATATCTTTTAAATAAGCAAATTTTCAGCATTCATTCGTGTATCGAGAATTCGAGACATTGTGTCCTAACTTACTGGATATGATTCTCTTTCTCGATTAAAGTGAAATATGTCTATTTTCCCAAAAATTTTCAACATTTTAATACAAGGATCGTATTTTTATAATTCTTCAAAGTTCTCAATTTTCGACATCAAGACATTAGCTAATCAACTAGGTACTAATTTTTGGGCGTTACGAGGGTGCTAATCCTTCCTCGTACGTAACCGACTCCCGAACCCATTTTCTGAAATTTGTGGACCAAAATCGTTGTTTTAATAAAATTAAATCGTTTATTAAAAACAGCTACTTTTCAAGGTAGCCCGATCACACTTTATCAAAAAGGATTGGTGGCGACTCCCACATTCGATTTCATTTTTCAAAACCCAAGTCGTCCCCATTTTTATCAAAAAAATGGTGTCAACAGCTTGGCGACTCCACTGTGGAAAAAATAAGAGAGTCAAGCCGCGAGTTGATTATTTCTTATATTTTTGTCGAAAATGAAAAAATTGGTTCAAATTTACGATCCTTTTGTTGCATGTAGTCTGTATTATTTTGTTATATATGTTTTATTTGTTTAAGTCTCGATATAGTTTTTTACATATCGCATTTACATGACCGTTGGTCACACCCTTTTAAGTGGGAGTGAGAAGCTAGTCCTTCGTGAGGTTTTCACCTCCGTACAGGATAGTGGATCGCTTTCGGGATACATCCGTACCTATGTCTTCGTGATATTTTCATCTCCGTGCAGCCATAGGGAAATGTATTCCCCTAAACCGAACTCGGTCTGTATGAGCCTATAATGGGTGAGGATCGAGGAATCGACTGGTTCGGGTACCTTTACTTTAGAGCCGAACTGCATGTAGTGAACCTAAGAGCCTACCTTAGGTAGAACCACTTCAAACCCCTAGTGGTCACCCGAATAGGTGTTCTATTTATTCTTGCTTGCTTTTGCTTTGTACTAACATGTTTTCTTTTGTTTTGGTTATGATTGCATTGCATTTTCATTATAAAAAAGAGGTGTTGATTCACGTTCAGTTGCTAAATAGAGAGCTTGTCATAAGAAAATGGGTTTTTTGATAAAGTGGATGGCAATACAATTGTCCGAATATGGTCTAAGAAAATGTGATAAGAGAAGGATGATAGTTTAACGGAGGACTACACGACTATTGCTCCGTTGCCCGAGGATTCAAGATGACAAAAATTATTTGAGAGCCGTTGAACTTTCTTAAAAAGAAGCCAACGAGCAACACGAGGATGAGTGAGCAACAAGTCGTGGCCTGGATCAAGTAAAAAGAAGATAGAAGAGACGTCCCTTCTGAAGAGTTCGTGAGATTTATCTTAACGTTCGAATGAAAAAAATGATCAAATGTCTCCGCCTATGAGGGCAAAGCCGTATATATATCTGCTTTATGTAAAGAGATTTGTTTTCTAGTCAAGTTGTTCTAATAGAATTGAACCAAGAATCAATGTCTCTTTTTGCATTCATTTCATGCATTTGCATTACATTGCATCATATGCATTAGATTTTCACAAAGTGACCCTAATTAGGTAAAATTATTTTAGTTACCCTGGAAACCAACAAAAATCTGCCAACTAGATATCACTACGAAACCCGTCGCAAAACAAAAACAATGGATCAGAGATTAGAAAGATTGGAACAATTGTAAAAAGAGATGCAAGATCAGATGCAAGAAAAACTAGCTAAAATACAGCAAGACATGAAAGAATCCCAAAGAGATTTATTGAGTCATTTAAAGTAGTTAATGGCTGGGGGGCATGATAAGGGGAAGAGCCCTGCAGTCAATCTTGAAGATGATCATGAAGATCCTGCCTATCCACCGGGTTTTACTCCGACTAATACCCAAGCACAATCGGAGGCAAATCCACAAGGGGCACCCGTACCCCAATAATATCAGACCGGCACCTCAGCTCCGGTGAATTACCAAACAGGCTCAGGTTCTAATCCGGGGGACAATCCAACCAATCCTGCAGTTCTTGATTTATGAAATGGCAGAAATAGAAAAAGCAAGAGTAGACCTGCCAAAACAACTAGAATACCGGTGTAAATAGCTAGAGGAGAAGTTTAAAGCCATGGAAAATGCCGATTACCATCGAGAAATGGATGCTAAAGATTTGAGTTTGGTGCCTGATTTGGTGCTCCCTCCCAAATTCAAAATGCCGGAGTTCGAAAAGTATAACGGGGCTAGTTGTCCTGAAGCTCATATCACTATGTTCTACCGAAGGATGACGGGATACATCAACAATGATCAACTATTGATTCACTACTTCCAAGATAGTTTGATCGGGTCAGCGGCAAGATGGTACAACCAATTGAGTCGAGCCAACATCCACTCATGGAAGGATTTGGCACAGGCTTTTATGAAGTAGTACAACCATGTGATGGATATAGCACCTGATCGAATCACATTGCACAACATGGAAAAGAAGCCAAGTGAGAGTTTCAGACAATATGCCCAAAGATGGAGAGAGGTTGTGACACAAGTTCAGCCACCTCTTTTGGAGAAAGAAACCATGATGCTTTTCATCAACATTCTGAAAGCACCGTTCATTAACCACATATTAGGAAGTGCTACCATGAGCTTCTCAAATGTAGTTATGTCTGGTGAAATGATTGAAAACGCAATAAGAAGTGGGAAGATAGAAGCGAGAGAAGGCGTCAAGAGATCAACCCCAAAGTATAAAGAAAATGAGATGAACAACACAAGTACATATAACGAGGGTTATTCAAAACTAATTATGGTGAATCAGCCAAGAAAAATGGTCGCTAACCAACAAGACTCATCAAGACAAGAATTCGGAACAAGATAAAACACTGAGAAGATTCAGTTCACGCTAATTCTGATGCCGTATAAGGAGTTGTATCAAAGATTATTCAATGCGCACGTTGTTGCCCCTTTTTACTCAAAGCTCCCACAACCTCTGTACCCCAAATGGTACGACATGAATGCACAATGCGATTATCATGCGGGAATTACGGGACATTCTATAGAAAATTGCATTGCCTTTAAAAAAGTGGTTGAAAGGCTTATCAGTATGGGCATTGTCAAATTAGATGATTCATCTAGTGCAGAAAATCCACTACCCAATCACATTGATAATGGGGTGAATGCAATGTATGAAAAAGTGTTGGTAAGCGTTCACATCAATGTCGTACATGAAGGCAACTGAAAAGAGACCTTGTTAGATATCCACCCTTATAAAATTGGAAGTGTTCTAAATAAATCAGACTGTAAAAGAAATCCCTGTAGTATTTAGAGCTTACTCAGAGTAATATTCAGAACACACTTGTTGCTTTTAGCCTAGATGCAATAAGAACTCTTTTGTGAAATATGCTCATGTCTGAACGTCGTTATTTTAATGAAATATATCTTTGCGATCATTTTTGAGCCAATATTTTTTCATTCTTTATGAATAATTATTCTTTCATTCTTTCTTCCAAATCATTCTTTCATTCATTAATAATCATACTGTACGGATAATTCATACATTCCTTGTACCTACAATAGGTCTTTGGATATCAACGACATAAGTGACGCTGCTACAGACTTAAAATCTCTTTTTGAGCAAGATATGTGTTTAGAGGGATCTCATGACTTCGAAGATGACATAGATTGCAGCCTATCTCCAGACTTATTGAGGACGGTAGAACAGATAGAAAATAGATCCTACCCTACAAAAAATCATTAGAATCCACGACTTCTTCCTATGTGGGGCGTGAAGGTCGTTGGGTCGATCTTGCTAAAAGATTCTGGAGGTCGTCGATTTATCTTCGTAGGAAAAAGTCACTTCATATGCCAATGTCACAAAGTTGATAGTCAGTAAATTCTTGAAAAATAATATGTCAGTATAGGATGCCAAAAAAGGATCATAACTGACTATGCACTAAATTTGAACAACAGTCAAAAGTTTGTAGTCTGTTCAAGATTAACACCATGTCTCCCCAAAATGAATGGTTCAGTAGAGGCAAAAAAAAACTGCCGAGGCAATGCCTTTTTCTTGGGCTTATCTTGAATTTGCCTATTGAAGACAAGATTCTTTCTTTTTGAGTTTTTTTGAATCTAACCTGATTGAAGAGGAATGTTTAAAATTATCCGTCATGGTCAAATGTGCCAAAAGCAAATGATGCGAGCTCACAAGAAGACAAAAATGGTTCATCCTAGAGAATTCTATGAGAGGGTCCTGGTATTGAGGAAGACCCTTTCCATACAAAAAGAACTTCATGTCAAGCTGGAAAGGACATTGTGTGGATGGCCTTATCTGGAAAAGTGCCAATCTTGATCGGAAGGGATAACGAGGACATGCCTAATCCTATAAGTTCAAATTCAATAAAAAATGTTAAGAAAAAAAGAGAGAAAAAAGAAAAAGAAGGAAATAGAAGAAAAAAGAAAGAAGAAGAAGAAAAGAAAAAGAAAAGGAAAAGAAAAAGAAAAAGTAAAAGAAAATGAGAGGCCAAGGTGAAAACTCGCAAAGGGCGCATTGAGACCAAAGGGGATTTGAGTTGAAAACCCGAAAAGGGCAGCTCAAATGTTGGAACAAAATGGGGCATGAGGTGATCAAAGTAGCTCAAATTTTGATCGAATTAGGGCATGTGGTGATCTTGTTATACCTGAATCAACAGGAAAGGGTAAGCGACATCTTGGGGCATCGACAAAGCCCTGTAGATCTCCTAAACACATGTCAAACTCAGAATAGTCTTTCAAAGAGTTTGTACAAAGAAGTTCAAGCTGTGATATCTGTGGCATCTAGTCTTCATACTATTCATATTGAATGTTTTGTTCTTAGAATACTCCATTCTTTTTCAAGATACGTGTTCCCAATCAATATTTTTTTTATTCTTGCTATCCTTGATAATTTATTTCAAGCTATGCTCCCAAATCAATTCTTTTTTTTATCCATCGTTATGATCTATTGCAAGCATGTTGCATTGGAATAATGATTAATGGACTAATAATACTTTCACAAGGGAAGTTTTGCATATTACTCTAAGAGTTTCTAAATAATATAGGAACTAGAAACAGGACAATTGTTTAGAACTCACCATGTTTAAAGGTTGAAATATCTAAGAAGGAAAAGTCTAAATTAAGACCATCCTTTTGGATTTTGTCGTCAAAACATTGATTGAATAAAATGACAAGATGTTAGAGCTTCAATGAACAAATAAGCGATGTTCACCAAGCAATAAAAAGAGGTTTCCTGATAGAAAAAAATTCTTCATTGGTGCATGAGCATTTGGTATGACACCCCGAGAATGGGGTAAAAGACCAAAAAGCTTCACATTCTGTATCCTTGAATTGCGATAGGAGAGAATTGAGAAAAGCCATATTTTTCTACCTTTGGGTTACAGTGGGAGAATGATGGTACAAATTTTGCGTCCCAGTGGATTGAACTTTAACATTCACAGTGGGGGGCAATTAGATTAAGTGTTTCTTTGGATACGCTAGCCGAGTAAGAAGGCGTTGTAGCACGTCAGTGATAAAACCTTAATAAACTTTGAGTAATGATAACCTAAGCATTAAAAAGGGATCATTCTCATGACATTCTACAAATATCATACATACACATCTAGTTAGGATTATTTGATTCATTCTAATCATGACATCCTAAACACTAGGCATAAATAGGTCCATAAAATGGATTTTGCAGGTAATATTCCCCAGAGAACAGATCAATAAAGTTACCCATACCCTTGAAGTTGTAGTGGGATGGATTAAAGTCATTATATCAAGTTTTATCTCCCTGAAATTACAGTGGAGTAGACTAAAAACAACAGATCTTGCCTTCCTGTACTGACGGCAAAGCAGAATGAAGACATCAGCCTTGCCTTCGTGTACTGACAGCGGAGCAGACTGAAGATAGCAGATATTGCCTTCCTGTACTGACGGTGAAGCAGATCGAAGACACTAGCCTTGCCTTCCTGTACTGACAGCGGAGCAGACTGAAGATAGCAGATCTTGCCTTCCTGTACTGATGGCGAAGCAGATTGAAGACACTAGCCTTGCCTTCCTATACTGACAGCGGAGCAGACTGAAGATAGCAGATCTTACCTTCATGTACTAATAGAGAAGCAGATCGAAGACACCAGCCTTGCCTTCCTGTACTGACAGTGAAGCAGACTGAAGATAACAGATCTTGCCTTCCTATATTGACAGCGAAGCAGATCGAAGACACCAGTCTTGCATTCCTGTACTGACAGCGGAGCAGGCTGAAGATAGAAGATCTTGCCTTCTTGTACTGACGGCGAAGCAGATCGAAGACACCAGCCTTGCCTTCCTGTACCGACAGCGGAGTAGACTGAAGATAGCAGATCTTGCCTTCCTGTACTGACAGAGAAGCAGATCGAAGACACCAGTTTTGCCTTCTGTACTGACAGCGAAGCAGACTGAAGATAGTAGATCTTGTTTTCCTATACTGACAGCGAAGCAGATCAAAGACACCAGTTTTGCCTTTTTGTACTAACAACGGAGCAGACTAAAAATAGTAGATCTTGCCTTCTTATACTGACGGCGAAACAGATCAAAGACACCAGCCTTGCATTCCTTTACAGACGGCAGAGCAGACTGAAGATAGCAGATCTTGCCTTCCTATACCGACAGTGAATTGGATCGAAAACACCGGCCTTGCCTTCTTGTACTGACAGTGGAGTAGGTTGAAGATTGCAAATTCTGTCTCCCTAAGCAGTAGTGGAGCAGATCGAAGATGGTGAATCTTATCTTCCCAAGATAGTGGAGAAGTAGATTTAAGCCATTAGTCCTATCTCCCTAAGCAGTAGTGGAGTAGGTTGAAAATTGCAGATTTTGTCTCCCTAAGCAGTAGTGGAGCAGATCGAAGATAGTGAATCTTATCTTCTCAAGATAGTAGAGAAGCAGATTTAAGCCATTAGTCCTATCTCCCTAAGCAGTAGTGGAGTAGGTTGAAGATTGCAATTCTGTCTCCCTAAGCAGTAGTGGAGCAGATCGAAGATGGTGAATCTTATCTTCTCAAGATAGTGGAGAAGCAGATTTAAGCCATTAGTTATATCTCCCTGAGCAGCAGTGGAGTAAGTTGAAGATTGCAGATCTTGTCTCCTTAAGCAGTATTGGAGCAGATAAAAGATGGTGAATCTTATCTTCCCAAGGTAGTAGGGAAGTAAATTTAAACCACAAATCTCGTCCCTGAAGTTGCAATGGAGAATATTGAAGATGAATCCTATACCTCTGAAGTTGCAGTAGGTCGGATTAAATTTTCCATAACAAGTCTAATCTCCCTGAAGTTGCAGTGGAGCAGACTAAAACCACAAATCTTTTCCCCCTAAAGTTGTTACGAAGAAGATTGAAGTTACAAGTCATATCTATCTGAAGTTGCAGTGAGTAGGCTAAAACCACAAATCTCTTCCCCTTGAAGTTGTTGCGAAGAAGATTGCAGTTACAAGTCATATCTATTTGAAGTGCAGAAGAGTGGATCGAAGCAACAAGATACAATGGACTGGAATGAGGTTACTTGAAGAAAAGAAAAGCCCAAAGAAGTCAAGAATCAGTGAGACCGGGCAAAATTGGTCTTTCTTAGTCTTTGCTCTGTTCTCGCTACACGACAACGAGCAAAGAGGGGCAGCTGTACAACCTAATTTATGCTTGGAGCCCAAAACCAAACCTAGCCCAGACCTAACCCATTAAACCCACAAAGCCTAAAGATACAATGGCCCAAATAACCCCCAAAAAAATTGAACAGAAGACAATAAAAAAACCTTAGGTGCGCCGCACCTAGGTCTATTTTCTGACTACCCAGCGTTGCACGTCCCATCCCCTCCATCACTACTGCACCGCACCAACTCCTCTTCCACCGACCCACCCACCGCCACTTGCACATGCAAAATTAGAGAAAAGTGACAGTTCATAGAATTAAAAAATGTGTAAAAAGGCTATATAAAGTCGTTCAAATCACTGTAAAAGGGGTTCCCCTTTTCTTTTCTTTTTTCGGAGAGAAATAAAAAAGAACAGATTCAAAAGACTTTGCAACAAAGTAGAAAAAAAGAATAAGGCAAATCGGGCAAAAGGTTTCTTTTTTCGAAACCCTTTTTTATTTATTTTTATCTTTACTTTGTTTCTTTAAAACTATACATATATACAGCAGATATAAAAAAATAAACCTTTTTGATTTTTTCGACCACCGTGTACGGTGGCCGGTGCGGCGGCGACACGGCGGCGGCGTTGGCCAGTCTCTGGGCAGTGTTGTGGAAAAGGGAGAGAGTTGAGAGTGTTTTTGAGAAATTATTTTTTGAAGAAGAGATGAAATGAAGTATTTTTGAAAATTTTTATTTAAATAGAGGAGCAAAACGGCGCCGTTTTGCTCACTCTTTTAAAACGCCAAAACAGCGTCGTTTTAAGGCCAACTCGCCTGCTCCAGGAGATCCGCGTGTTTTTATGCGATGGGGTAAATTACGCTTTTAGCCCCTCCGCTTTTTACTGTTTTCGCAATCAGTTTTTTTATATTTTTATATTTGCCCCTTTAGTTTATTTTCGATTTCAGTTTAGTCCACGCTAGAACTACGTCGTTTTGAGGGAAAGGGAAAATTTCCTTTCGATCCCTCCATGTTTCGCGCGTGTCACAATTCAATCATTTGCCTTATTTTATTTCGGATTTCTCCCATGATATTTTGTTTATTTTCAATTTATTCTTATTATTATTATATAATTGCTTATATATATACACGTATATATATTTTATAACTTATTTAATATATACATAAATACTCATATTTTTTTACATATCTATACATATATATCTATATACACATTTTTTCTCCGAATATGTATATACATACTTATATATATATTTTACATATTAAAATATGTATATTTATATATATTTTTATTTTTTATTTTATTATAATTCACATACATATATATATATATTTTCTCTTATATGTACATATACATATTTTTATATTTTATAATTTTATCTATTTTCTTTGTTATTATTATTGTTTTACTTGATATTCATTTATTTATTTATTCACGTGTCCATTATTATCATTATTATATTCTTTAAATACTTGGTTTTATTTGTTTATTTACTTGATATTGTGTATACATGATTGATTTTTTTTATCTTTTTCATTATTTTTTTGCTCATGCTATTGCTTGTATTATCATTTTACTTGCATCATCATCATTGTTATTCCATTACACCCATTTTTACTCAGATTTGTAAAAAAGGAAGATTTCGAAAATAAGGGTAATATTCGGTATTTGGGATCTTTGAAAGGATTGAGCCCTAACGTATTGAGTTCCAATTTTCTTCGTTGAATCTAAATAATCGAGAATACTCTTTAACCAAAAAAATAAATAAAAAGCTCATTATCGGGAATACAATACGTTGTGTCCTAACGCATTGGATATGACACGTTGTTTTCTCGAGATGATGATTTTTTCTAAAATTTTTTTTCTAAATAGGACAATATTTTTCGTTTGGAAAATCGAAAAAATATGCCCTAATGTGCTGTGTTTCGATTTTTTCGTTCGACCAAATAGCCAAATATCCTATTAAAATTTTAAAGTAAGGCAATGTTTTGCGTTTGGAAACTCGAGAGGGTCGTACCCTAACTTACTGGGTTTCGATTTTCACGATGAATCTAAATACGCGAGTCTTTATTCAAACCTAAGCTTTAAACGATCTCGAAAATTAAGAAAAGATCAAGTCCTAACTTACTGGGCCTGATCCCTTTCTTTTAAAATCCAAGATAGCTAAATATCTTTTAAATAAGCAAATTTTCAGCATTCATTCACATATCGAGAATTCGAGACATTGTGTCATAACTTACTGGATATGATTCTCTTTCTCGATTAAAGTGAAATATGCTCATTTTCCCAAAAGTTTTCAACATTTTAATATAAGGATCGTATTTTTAAAATTCTTCAAAGTTCTCAATTTTCGACATCAAGACATTAGCTAATCAACTAGGTACCAATTTTTGGGCGTTACGAGGGTGCTAATCCTTCCTCGTACGTAACCGACTCCCGAACTCGTTTTCTGAATTTTGTGGATTAAAATCGTTGTTTTAATAAAATTAAATTGTTTATTAAAAACAACCACTTTTCAAGGTGGCCCGATCACACCTTATCAAAAAGGATTGGTGGTGACTCCCACATTCGATTTCATTTTTCAAAACCTAAGTTGACTCCGTTTTTATCAAAAAATGGTGTCAACACCCATAACCCGTATCCGTCGCCAGATTGAGGTTACGAGGTATTACCGAACAAGACACAACTTTTAAACAATTACATTTGCACACCTGTTATATTCGAATTAATAACACAAAAGACTAATTACATGTTAAACATACATAATTAATCGTAAAACAAATATAATATCTGATGCATATAATCAGATTTACACCTTAATAATCTTGCATCAAAGCCATACAAATTTTACTTCTAAATAAATATACGAATCGAGTACTTATCATTAAAATGGTATTTAAATACATAATAAATTTTAATCATTTTATTTCTTAATAATAAACATGCACTTAATAGACCAAACAAATCATATCACAAAGCTTATGCCCAATCTCATATGCGCCATTAACAAATATGCCAATTGATTTAATATACTTCAATATATAAGACCAAATCATGTTTATCTTCTTATTACAAGCTTATACGCATATGCATACACCAATGAGCCATTTCCCAACATCCATACTAAACATATCTCTTTACAAATACTTTATAAATCTATTATCCGAACCTATTGGCTAAACATTTTAGTCTTTGCACTCCTATAATGAACGTCAATCATATTTCATTTTCATATGCATAACCAAATTGAATAACTCTATATGTGAACATCAACTTAATTCTCCATTAATTTATACCATTTCTATATGCTTTAATTCATGCCATTTAACAACACATTTCAAAAATTATTATCTCACAAATGACCAAAGCAATTTCATTAGTACACATTACCGAATACATAATCAATCAATTGTCAAAATTATAGAAATAAAAAACCCTAGCCCAACTAAACCCAACTCACAAAGCAAAAAAACCCTAGCCCCTTTCAGCAGCAGCCGCCGTTGCACCCTTCCCACGCGTGCCGCCACGTCTCCTCCACATCACTACCATACGACCTCTGTACCTGCAAGCAAATAACAACACAACAACAAAGAAAAAATATTTATAGTTTTTAATATTCGGCTATAAAAAGCCGAAAAACAGTGATGTAAAAGGATTTTTTTTACAGAGAAATCAATACAGAAAAAAAAGAAAAAATTCAAACACAAAAAAAGATTTCAAAGGTAGCTATTTTTTTTTGCTTTCGCTTGTTTTGTTTTGATATTTCTTTTTCTCTTTTCTTTTCTAAAAGGAAATATAGAAAAATAAAAAAGGATCGAAACTTACTGTTTCTCTGCACTTTACGTCGTCGTGAGGCCGAGGTTCATCGTTTTCGATGAAAAATGACGTTTTTAGGGTCGTGTAGTTAAAACCCAAAAAAAAAGGCTTTTTCGATTTTTCAGCCACCGCGGATGGCGGCGACGTCACTAGCTATCGGCGACTGCCATGGTGGTCTGGCGCGATGGCCGACGGCCGGACCTTTGATTTGTTTTAATAAATCAAATCATTTATAAAAATAACCACTTTTCGAGGTGACCCGATCACACCTTATTAAAAAGGATTGGTGGTGACTCCCGTGTTTGTTTTCGTTTTCAAAATTAAAGTCGACTCGTTTTTTCAAAAAAAAAAAGGTTTCGACAGGTTAAATGGTAAGACTTTAGCTTATCCTTTTGGTCTTGTGTTCAAGTCTCTATGAAAGCGATAAAGAAATATTTTTGTGATGTTTTTGTAAGTTAGCTTTATTTTTAATTAAATTATATTTTTATTTGTTCCCCAAAACTCTAACATTTTCCCCTATTTGTTTCTCATCTTTTTGCTTTCCTTGGTCTCAAATTGATCTTCTCTTTTCTTTTGGCTTTGTGATTTACTTGTGTATCTATTTGTCGACTCCTTTTCTCTGCTTAGTTGACAAGCACTCCTAGCGAGTAAGTGATTTTGTTTTTGGTAGTTAATGTGTTGGGTTCGTTTTTGGTTTCATAAGATACCCTTTTTTGAGTTAAGTGTTAAGTGGTTTTGATTATTGGCTTTCCCATTAGGTGAGGAATGGCGTACCTTCGACGATCCTCCAGCGAATTGAGTTAGTGTGTTGCGGTTTCTTGAAGGTAAGCTTAAGTTTTGATTTGGGGTTTTTGTGTCGAAAGTTTTTTAACGTAAATTCGATTTTGGTTGCTAGTTTTAGCGAATTGGTTCGGTTAAATAGTCTAATTGGTCATTTGAATGTCATTTTTAGGTTTCGGAATCGTTATTGTTGCTTCTACGTCAAAATCGTACTAGGTGTGTAACGAAAACCCGAAAAATCAACAATGGCAAAAGCCAAAATTGAGGCTGTCGACACCACACAGCCGTGTGCCAGGTCGTGTGGTAGGTCATATGTGTGCATAGCCCGTGTATGTCACTAACTTGAGTCACATGGTCGTATGCCAGGCCACGTGTTAAATCGTGTAACCCTCTGAATTGAGTCACACGGTCATGTGTCAGATGTGCTAGACACTGACTTGAGCCACAAGCCTTGTGGGCCAAGCCGTGTGGGCCACACGGGTCAGATTCGACTATAACTTCTAGCTCGAGTTCGGAGTGTTACAAAATGTGGGGTGCTATACTTAAAAATATTTGAAACTTATTGTAAATATGACGATACAATTTTATATTTTAAAATTTAATTTTGATATAATTGTACATACTTTAAATTTTATTATTTTTATATTGAATAAATATAGCATTTTATATATACTAAATAACATAAAAAATTATATTAAAAATGATATAAAATAAAAATAATTAATTAAAATTAAAATTTCTTCTAACAATAATATAAAATCAAAGTTGATATGTATCGTTATGCATTTATTATCTCTTCTAATTAATATCCGCATAAAGTTGATCTACCTCTAGAAGTATAGGTTTTGTCGTATTGGAAAAAGAAAAGAAAAAGAAGTATATGTATTTCCGAAACCACACAAAGGTACAAAAGGATATGATCTTGCAAGAAAAGCACATGTCTAGTGGATAGTGGCCCATGATTATGATTTAGATTGGGGTGAGTATATGCTAAATTGGTTATTTATATTTTTTATTTTATAAAATAATTTTAAAAAATTGAATTATGTTTTTTTTAAATATTTTAATATATTTTTATAGTATATTTGTGAATCTTTTATTTTACTTATAAAATTTTAAAACTTTAATTTTTCTAAATACTAATAAGTGGTTGGATGTAATGGTAACACATATGATACTTTCAAAGAAAAAAATTTTAAGTTTGAATTTTAGAGACAACATTATTAAAAGAAATATCTACGAATCCAAATATGGATAGTAAAAACAAATCTGAATAATATAAAGAGATAAATGAATCTAAGAGAAGATAAGATAGTGGGTGATAAAGCACCACACATTGAGACATCTCTCCTCGTGGGAGCTCATGTTTCCACGTTTTTAGCTTCCTATCAACTACTATGAACCAATTTGGTGAGAACATTATCATTAAATAATAAATAAATAAAATTATATTATATATATGGTTATATCACAGGCAAACTTGCAGCTTAATTTAATTGTAGTTGGTATTAACGTCTTAATATAATATTCCTTAATTCCTTTTACCACACTAATTGTATTTCTTGTAGGCAGCTAAGAGAAAATTTCAACTCCATTTAATTTCATGTTTCATCAACTAGTTAAAGCTATGTTCTCGTAAATTAATTCTTATTTTGAAAATTTTAATTTATCATTTGCTTTCAATTTATATTATTTTAAACAATTTTATCTATCGTTTGTAATGTTACCTGTAATTATTGTTAATTGAATAGCAAAATAATTAATGGCAGTGCTTGATTGCAATAATCATTATGACATTACAAAAATTGTGTAGACAAAAAACATTAAGAATGTCAATGGTTGTTTATGCAGTTTGGTTTCCCTATGTGTGCGAAATTTAACTTAGTGAGTAATTTCACTATATTTAATCCACAATACAATAAGTGAATTATATTCTATTACTCGTAAGCATAGAGATCTCACCTTGGTACCTAAAGAATATAACACTCATCTCCAAATTCTCCCCTAAGATATTACCTAGTAAACACTCAATGTTTACAATTCAGTTTGCACTCTCTCACCAAACAGTTCCTCAATAAATAGATTCAAGTGTTCTCAATATGCTTGCATACCTAACCTAGACAAGCTTTCAAGCCTATATCAATTTCAACTTGTTAACCTAAAATCTAAGTAAATACAAAGCAACTCCTCAAAAATAACTATTATAATATAAACATTCAAAGCATAATTTCTCGAAGATATGATCTCTAGAAATCAATAGTACAATCTCGATCAGATCTCCTCATAACTAGGGTTCAATTGATTCACTCGAATCTAATCCAATATCCAATAGTCACGGATTGATTTTCATAAATAGACCATAATATTAGTATAAATATTTTGCTTCATTAAATTGTCAGCTCAAATATGACAAATAATATCACTATTTTAATGACAGTTACTATCAAGTGCGACTCAACCCATTAAACACAGCTTTTCTAATCAATTTGTTTTCAATTTATATAAAAATATTAGTGTGAAGTATAACCTTCAATTAGAAGAAAAATATAATGATAAAATAAGCCGTACGTCTATCGAATACAAAAATGTCAGATAAGCTACTACTATTTTATTTGAACCAATTGAACCCTCATCTATTTTCTTTTTCCAAATAGGTCCTATTTAATGATGAACATCACAGTTTGAATAAGTCATCTAGCTGCCTTGCACTTGAATAAAAGTTGATGGCATAGGCTTTTTACAGGAAGAAAAGAAAATATAAATGGAACTTAATTATGAATCAAACAAATCTTAAATTTAAATTAAACTTAATTGCATCTAAATAATAAACAAAAAAACAAAGAAATCTCTGAAATCACTTTTTCAACTTTGGAGCAAATGTAGTTAAATTTTGTGAATGTACCTTCGCAGTTTGGTTTGAATCATCTAATAATAATAATAACTTCTTCATTTTCATTCAAGTGATAGTAAATAATAGCTTAGAAGAAAGGGATCAATCTCAAAATTATACATAATGTGCGATTGTATATATGAAAATCTGATTTGATCCAATTCTTGTAAATTATTAACACAATTATTGATATAGCATCCTTTTATGTTTATATATTGGAATAATAAATAATTATATTTATCTAATATAAAAATAAATTGATGTATTTATTTCTTTAAATGTATATGATTAAATCAAAATTAAAATTTTAAGTATACATTTGAATCACAACTAAAGTTTCACGTGTATAATTATACCAAATTAAAATTCATATATATAATTACATATTAAATTAAAGTTCATATATAATTTTAAAATTTATCTCTAAAAAACAAACGTAAATAGAGTTCATAAATTTCACTAAAGAAAGAAGAATAGAATTCATAAATAACAATCAAATATTAACTTAGAAAATATCTTAATGTTGTCAAACTCCACATGCGATGGACAGGTCAGCGTTGGGTCCATGTGTCATTTCTATTTTAGCATCCACGATACGAATCAATACCCATGATCATATATATATTATTATCTAATTAATTTGTTAGTTAAATTTGTATTAACTTCTAAAATATTTTTTAATTTTATACAACATGTTTTTATAAAATATTATTATAATAATATTGTTAAATTATAGGGCTGAAAAGATAAAAGAAAATGAAAAAATATTGGTACACCCACTTGTATAACTTAAATGAATAATAATTTTATATAAAAAAGTAGTTGATGAAAAGCGTGGATTCAAACCTAACGTCCTCAAATTTAGAGTTTATATATTTTAAAAATATCTTAAAATATTCGGCATCGGAATTCGTATGGTAATGTTGATTGAGTAAATAAAATTTCAGTGTGACATTGGAAGTCAAAATCTCCTTAAACCAGGCCATTTGAAATTAGAAAATAAGTACGGAACTAGAAAATAGGAATATTAGTAATCATGTTGAGATTGAATTGGTAAGCTAAAAAGGGAGGATCCAATTCTAAGAATTGACAACTTTGAGATTTCTTGGTAAATATTGATAGATTGACATTCCTCTAGTATATTTATGAAGTCAAATTTAAATTTGATTGGGTATATTGTGAGATACGAGTAATTTGGACATTAAGGTTAAAAAGGGACATAAATATAACGACGTACAAATATGCTTGGTTGTTGTTGGTATGTCTCTACTAAATGAGGAATTAATGTTATTCCTGTAATTGAATTTGTCGTACATAGCTAATGAATGACAAGGTCGGAATATTAAGTGTCAAGGCAAAAGCAAGCAATGGATAACAAAATTGGTTTGTGCTCTCATAGTTTGATTAAAATCATACTTTATTAGGTAGTAAAATATAATCAAATAAAAAAAAAGAAGCAAACATGATACGAGGTATGTCTAAATTTTATTGTTGTAAAAATTCAATTAAAAGAAAAAAAAAAGGGTTTTAGCCATGGTGGAAATTTAAATATTTGAAAATCGAGTTGATTTGTGATATTTATAGTAATAATTTTTTTCTCAAAAATATATGTGCTTTGTGCATGACGGATATGTATCATTCCTGATTTTCAACCGAACAGTCTTTTCTATTATCCTCATACCTCGAGTTGTGCCAAATGGCTCAAGTAACAAGAAACAAATTACGTAACCTCCTTCACTATCCTCAAACCTTGAATTACTCGAGCAACAAGAACAAAACATAGAAAAAGAAGCGATTTTATTACTTTCAGTATGAAAGTAATTTTGCTCAATAGAAACCGATAGAAATTAAATATAATTTATTCTTAGAAAATAAATTCACACAACTTTTTAGCAAAATAACAATATACGAAACTTGTATGTAAAAACCTATGTGAATCTATTAGTGTCATCTATTTACAGGGAGAGATAGGAGAATATTGGTTGAATAATGGTAACACAAATAATATTTCTTTAATAGAAAAAATAGTATAATAGTCTAACTAAAAGAGAGGGGGGTACTCACTCTTTCGATTCCCTTAGGTGTTGCCGCCCGTCACATGTTTATGTGAGGCAGATTGGGCCTCTCATGTATTGGGTCTAATAATATATAATTCCTAAACTTTTGACCCAGTATTTTATTATTAATCCAACCCAATAAAATTTTTTATTTCTCAAAATAAATATTTTATTTATTTATTTTAATTAACTAAATTAATTTCCCAATTAAATAATTTTCTCAATTCAATTCAAATTTTATTAGTAATTTTTTTGATAAAAAAATCTATGAGGAAATATATTTAATTTCCATTTTCAACAATTCATGATGGCTAATTAATTTAATTCCATTTTGAATTTCAGTTATTTAATTATAATTAATTAAATAATAATTTGAAAACCTTAAATTAATTCTCAAGTAATTTTATAGTGAGAAAACACATTCATTTTTTTAACACGACCCAATTCTCTAGCTTCATCATTTCTATTCATTTTTTTCATTTGGTTCTACATACAATTAATTTCTAGTTTTAGCAAGCTAAAGGAGGGACCGATTGAAATATGTAATTAAAGCTCAAATGACTTATAATTAAGTTTCATTTTTTGTCTATTAATTATAAACTCATTTAGTCACAAAGTCATTGTAATGGCCCAAATTCAAGGTTATTGGAATAGTGGTTTCGTAACCATAAATCCGATTTAAAGAGAAATTTATTTTAATAATTTTGCATGAATATTGACATGATAGGAAAATCGTATGAAAATATCGATAGAAAAATTTTACCGATTTAGTGGTTAGTTAGAAAAGAAATTATTGAAGAAATTGGGTAAAAATAAGGTATCGAGACCTCGATCTCGTAAAACCGAGTCAAAAATATTTTTATAATTATTTATGAAATGTTAGTAATATGGTATTAAAATTTAGTTAGAAAATTTTAATGTTTGGGTAGTCAATTAAGTGAAAAGGACTAAATTGAAAAAGATGTAAAAGTTACTAGAAGAATTAAATAGCTCAATTGTTAAATGAGGAGGGATATAAATTGCAAATAAGCCCAAAAGGAGATATTTTTGGCGGCATAAGCTGAGAAAAATAGGAGAATTGAAGAATTAAGGGTAAAATTGGAATATTGCAAAATTTACTTTAAAAGTTAGGACTAAAGTGGAATTATCTAGATTTCTCTTTATTTTTCTGCATTCTCATCAGCCAAAAATGTCCTAGGGTTTCTTCAAGCTGGTTTTTCATAATTTTTGCACCAAGTGAGTTAATCCTTGCCTTTTTCTTGTAGTTTTTGTGTTTCTAAGACTTTTACAACTAGGTCCTATTACTAAATTCATTAGTTTTTGATTTTATGAATGAAATTGAAAGTTTCTATGAATATCTTCTGTAATTTTATGATGAAATAGTATGAAAGTGAAGCTTTAATTTGTTTATGAAATGATTTTATTAGGTAATTTCAATAGAAATTGATTTGTAGGACCCAATTGTGAAAAGGTTTGGAGTTAAAGTCTAGTACTAAAATTTTGAATTCCAAAGCTTACAAAGTAGTTTAAAGTGATGGGATAAAGTGTTAATTGAGAAAAATCAGCTCAATTGAGAGGTTAATTGAGCAGGGATGAAATTATCATTTATTGAAAGCTTAGGGAAAAATGGTAATTAACATCATGCACTAAAACAGTTTTGGACAGCAGCAGTAGTCTAATTTTGAAAAATCACCAAAAATTGTAGAGATCTAATTATAGGATGAAAAAATATGAAATTATATCTTATTGAGTCTAGTTTCTTATAAAAGAAACGATGTAAGTAATGTAATTGTAAATCATGAGATATAATAGATTTTGTGAGACAAGGTCAGAATGAATTCGGGTTCCCCTGTTCTCAGTTTGGAAAATCATCAAAAATTGGAGAAAAATAATTATGGGCTTAAATTTATATTTTTAAAATCTTTAATGAGTCTATTTTCAAAAGAAACAAGCTATAACATCATCCAAATTCTGTACAATGAGATAATTAATTTTTAGTGAAGAGAGGTTGGAACTGTTGAACAGTGAAACAGGGGAAATTTAAATAATAAACTGTACTTATTTGCTAAACCAAAAATTCTGAAAATTTTATGGTAAGAAGATATGTGAGTCTAGTTTCGGGGAAAATTAGCATATCTTAATTTGGAGTTCAGTAGCTCAAGATATAAATAATTTAGTGACTGTGACTCAGTGAGACAGCTTTGAATGCACTATAAATAATAATGGAATTATAGAGAATGTTACATATGAACATGAAAAGTATTTGATAACACTCTAGAATAACGTATTTTTATGTGTTAATTATGTATTTATTCTGAGTATGATCCTGCTAATTTGAGCTATTTATGATCTTTTATCTCATAGGGACTAAATTTGAGGCAAAAGCAAAGTTAAGGGCCAAAAGCGTGAATTTAGAGATAAAATGGGCCAATGTGCGACACAAGGAAAAGTTGGTGTCAAAAGTGCAAGCATGGAGGACACAAGGGTTGAAACGCAAAAAGAAGAGATTTTATTCTGTTAAACTCTATTTTAATTATATTAGGATAATTAATATTGAGATAATTATTAAGGATTATTTTTAGGATTTTATTTTATCTTTATTTATCTTCAATTAAATGTATTTATCTTTTAGGAATTTAAGTAGGATTAGACTATCTCCCCTAGCACTATAAATAGGGGGTGAAGTAACTCAAAAGGAAATCCCGTCTTTTTCCTGAAAACACTCTCTCCCCAAAAGTTTAGGCTTTTGTTCTTCTCATATTTCATTTCAATAAAATCTTTATTTTTATTTTATTTATTTTCTTTTCTACCACAACCATGAGCCACTAAACCCATCTAGCCGAAGGTTGTCAAAAATCCCAAAAAGAGTTTATGAGGCTTAGAATCCGTACTTAGCCTCCTCACTGAGTATTCATCGTTTCTCCGCACTACGTGGCTGACGCTTCTGTCCATGTCCCTTAAGAAGTAAGCTTTTCAACGTATGCAAAGGCGGCCGCTTTGTATGTTTTGGGAAGGTTGCACAGTCAGTTCGTTAGCTTACTGTGTCAGAGGTTGGCAAGCCCAAGAGACAAAATGGCGTGGGATTCGCCATTGAAAAGCGTTGATCTAGCATAAGACGATCCCACAGAAGCGATTGTTGGCTAGAGTCAGGTTCCACTAAATCGTAAGTCTAAATCCTTGGAGCTTGTGGTCGTAGGCGTCCTCTTCCACTATAACTGGCTTATTCGGTTTGGGAAGGATCATCTAAAAGCCGATGATTGAACCCAAGGCGGAACGAAACAACTGGAGGCTGGAATCTCCCATAAGAATTTCCTTTCTCTCAACTCTATTTTTAATTTCTCAAATTTTCGATTCAATATTCTTAATTCTGTTTTTATTTTATTCTTCGTTTCCAGATCCAAACCTTTAATTCTGTTATTTTTTATTTTTTTCAGGAACGCAGGTTGTCTTGGGCAAGACTCTGCCTGGGATTCCACGGAACAAGATATTGTGCAAATCCAGTCCCTGAGGATTTGACCCTACTTCTCTTTTACTATTCTTTTTCATTATTTATTAGGGATAGGATATTTTTGGTGCTTTCAACGACCGCATCAAATTTTGGCGCCGTTGCCGGGGAATGAACCCGGGTCACCCGCGTGACAGGCGGGAATACTTACCACTATACTACAACGACTCACCAGAAGAAGTGCTTAACGCTAGGGTTAACGAAAACCCGAATCTAGTACACCAACAATGGCTCAAACGATTCGGCAACTGGCCGAAGCTCCGACAGAACAACCGCCATTGTGCATCGCGTATCTTACTATGGATACTGATTTTGAGTTGAATTCAGGATTAATCCAATTACTGCCAACTTATCGTGGGTTGCAAAATGAAAATCCCCACAAGTATCTGAAAGAATTTCATATGGTTTGTCTTAGCATGAAACCTCATGGGGTAACTGAGGACCAGATTAAATTGCGTGCTTTCCCTTTCTCCCTAGCAGATTCTGCTAAGGAATGATTATTTTATTTACCCCCTGGATCTATTACAACTTGGGCTGACCTATCTCATTTTTTTTGAACAAGTTTTTTCCAGCGTCTCGAGCAGCTAAGCTAAGAAGAGAGATCGTTGGAATAAGACAAAAAGAAGCTGAGTCCCTTTATGATTATTGGGAGCTGTTTAAGAAGTTGTGTGCAAGCTGCCCACAACATGGTATAACGGAGCAATCTCTCCTCCAATATTGTTACGAAGGTTTGAAGCTCATGGAGATGAATATGGTAGACGCTGCTAGTGGAGGAGCATTAGTTAACATGACTCCTCAACAAGCGAGAGACTTGATCTCCACAATGGCTGCAAATTCTCAGCAGTTTCGAGCTAATACTGAACCCCCTAGAAGGGTTCACTAGCTAAGTAATTCAACCTTAGAGGATAAAGTTGATAGACTTACTAATATGATGAACTCTCTTATTGCAGAAAAAGCGAAGACAGCTCGGTTATGCGGAATATGTGCTACACCTGATCACGCGACTGATGCATGTCCCAGTTTGTATGATGATACCACGGCCCATCTGGATGCTGTTGGAAATTTCCCTAGGCCGCCACAAAGGCAGTATGACCCCTACGCTAATACCTACAACCCAGGGTGGAGGGATCATTCTAACTTAAGCTATGGGGCAAATCCACGAAATAACCAGCCATACCAAAATCGATTTTCGCAACAGCCGCAAGGTTCAGGTAATTTTCTAGAAACCGTGGTCAATAAGTTAGCAGCTAATGTTCTTGATTTTCAACAGCAAAATCTTAATTTCCAAAAAGAGATGAAAGATTTCCAATAAAAAACCGAGGCGTCCATCAGAGAGTTGACCACATCGATCGAGAAATTGACCTCTCAAGGGAAGCTGCCATCACAAACAGAACCAAACCCTAGACAAAATGCAAATGCAATGACGTTGCGAAGCGAAAAGGTATTGGAACCAATTCCTGACAGGAATCTTACCCAAGAAATCGCTCAAGAAAAACCCGAGAAAGACGAACAGGTCCGACTAAAGCCTCTATTGCCTAAAATTCAACCTCCATTTCCAGAACGTTTCAACCCGTGTTGAAGAGGTAAAGAGGACAAAGAAATCTTCGAAACATTTAGGAATGTCGAGATCAACATTCCGCTGTTGGACGCCATCAAGCAAATACCGCGGTATGCTAAATTTCTTAAAGAGCTTTACACTAACAAGCAAAAATTAATAGGTAATGAAAGGGTGAATGTTAGTGAGAATCTATTTGCAGTGTTACAGCGGAAAATGCCGGCAAAATGCAAGGTTAGGGGCATGTTTGCAATACCATGCCAAATAAGCCATCTGGGAATTAAGAAGACTATGTGTGATCTAGGGACTTCTATAAATGTAATGTCGTATTCTATTTATGAATCACTTAAAGCGGGTTTTTTTGACAAAAACAGGTGTTATCATTCAATTGGCGGACAGGTTTGTTGTGCATCCAGAAGGAGTCCTCGAGGATGTTCTGGTAAAAGTTAACGAGCTTATTTTCCCTACAGATTTTTATGTGATCAAAATGGAGGAGGATAGAAGTCCTGGATCTTCAGATCTCCTACTGGGTCGAACGTTCCTTAGTACAGCTAGTACTAAAATTGATGTTCGAAGTGGAACTCTTACGATGGAGTTTGATGAGGAGATTGTAAAGTTTAATGTCTACGACGCCATTAGCCATCCAAGCGAAATATTGAGCGTAAATCGTGTCGACATAATTGCCTCTTTGGTGGAAGAGAATTTTGAGTCAATTTATGGAGATAATTCTGAACTTAATGAAATTGAATTTGTTAATAAGTTATTATCTCCAAATACTAAACTGTTACCTTCTGTTATACAGGCACCAGAGTTGGAGTTGGAACCCGCAGGAAAGGCAAGAAAATTAGACATCCAAGAGTTAGAAGAAATTCGTAATGATGCCTACGAAAATGCTCACATTTATAAAGACAAGACAAAGTTGTTTCACGATAAGAGAATAGCTCAGAAGCATTTTTCGGTAGGACAAAAAGTTTTACTTTATAACTCTATGTTAAAGTTATTCCCAGGTAAGCTTCAATCACGATGGCAGGGACCTTTTATTGTTATTGAAGTGTTCACACATGGAGCGGTTGAAATAGAGAGTGAAAAATCTGGAAAGCGGTTCGTAGTCAATGGCCAGCGGTTGAAGCCATTTTATGAGAATTTTCAAGCCCACACGGTTAAGAAAATCCATTTGGAACCACCATAGAACCAATAACGGCGTCGAGCTAACGACGTTAAACAAGCGTTTGTTGGGAGGCAACCCAATTTTTATTTTTTATTTTTTTTATTTTTTTCTTTACTTTATTTATTACTTTATTTTATTTTATTTTACTTATTTGGATATTAATAAATTTTTATTCTTTTTCTTAGATAAAACAGAGCGAAAATGCGAAGAAAACCGTAAAGCAACGCTTAGAGCGCATTAAGGCCTGACTTGAAACCTTTGGCCAGCAACTGACCAAGCTCATTGCCATCATTTGCGATCGACAGTAACAACACAGAGAGTTTTTCTAAACTTTTCTACCTATTTATTTCTTTTCGTCCACATTGAGGACAATGTGCTTTCAGTAGGGGGAGGTACTCTTTGTTATTACTATCATCTTCTGCTGTGATTTTGGTTATTATTACTGGTGTTGCTACTTGAGGCTTTATTTTGTCCATATTTTTTTTTGGAATCTCCTGCCTCTTTTCATGCCCAAGATTTTTACGAAGAATTGCCTACTGTTTGACCTACAAGCATGATTCTTGTTTTCTGAGAAAATTATGAATTTTTCATAATTGATGCCATCTCCAATGTTTTATTCTTATTAGACTAAAAATAATTGTGATTCATAAAGTTAACTTTATCTTACTTTTCGTAAAATTGATTAAGTTTAAATACAAAGTGGACACTTAATATGTTTGCATGCTAAAATATATTGATGACTATTAAGGTAATTACTGAAACTTATTTTTGACACTTGATTATTATTATTATTATTTCTCTAAAGTCCTCATAAAAAAATATTATTAAAATGTCGTTTAATGTTTCCGTGGTTATGAGTGCAGCTTAAAAACGTGATTGACTGAGTAACCGGGGTAGGGTGCTTGGGTTGTCATCCTATTTTGCGTCAAAAGGTTGTGTGACGTAAAGCTCCGCTAACCGGAATTAAATTTTTAGAACATGTTGGGCTGAGTAACCGGGGTGGGGCGCTTGGCTGTCATCTCTCTTCGCGTCAAAAGGTTTAGTATATTCCTAAAGCATAATAAAAAAAGAAAAATATATATAATTTGAGGACTAAAGGAGGAAACAAATAAGGTGTCTTGGTAGGTTTGGTAATTTACCTAATTTTCATCAAATAATTCAAGTCTATTCTAATTTTTGTGTGTATTAATTGGAAAACTTTTTTTTGTTTTACTTAAAGCAAGCTTAGGGTTCTCTTTATTTTTCATATGCATTTTTGACTGATTTTTATAAAACTTTGGAGTTGTATTTCTTTTATGGCAGAATCTAACTTTCACAGTAGATAGGAACCATACTTGAGGGTAAGCATGGGCTAAGTAGGGGGGATTTGATAAAACTCTAGAATAACGTATTTTTATGAATTAATTATGTATTTATTCTGAGTATGATCCTGCTAATTTGAGCTATTTATGATCTTTTATCTCATAGGGACTAAATTTAAGGCAAAAGCAAAGTTAAGGGCCAAAAGCGTGAATTTAGAGATAAAATGGGCCAATGTGCGGCACAAGGAAAAGTTGGTGTCAAAAGTGCAAGCATGGAGGACACAAGGGTTGAAATGCAAAAAGAAGAGATTTTATTCTATTAAACTCTATTTTAATTATATTAGGATAATTAATATTGAGATAATTATTAAGGATTATTTTTAGGATTTTATTTTATCTTTATTTATCTTCAATTAAATGTATTTATCTTTTAGGAATTTAAGTAGGATTAGACTATCTCCCCTAGCACTATAAATAGGAGGTGAAGTAACTCAAAAGGGGATCCCATCTTTTTCCTGAAAACACTCTCTCCCCAAAAGTCTAGAATTTTGTTTCTTCTCATATTTCATTTCAATAAAATCTTTATTTTTATTTTATTTATTTTCTTTTCTAACACAACCATGAGCCACTAAACCCATCTAGCCGAAGGTTGTCAAAAATCCCCAAAAGAGTTCATGAGGCTTAGAATCCGTACTTAGCCTCCTCACTGAGTATTCATCGTTTCACCGCACTACAGGGCTGACTCTTCCGTCCATGTCCCTTAAGAAGTAAGCTTTTTGACGTATGCAAAGGCGGCCGCTTTGTATGTTTTGGGAAGGTTGCACAGTCGGTTCGTTAGCTTACTACGTTAGAGGTTGGCGAGCCCAAGAGACAAAATGGTGTGAGATTCGCCATTGAAAAGTGTTGATCTAGCATAAGACGATCCCACAGAAGCGATTGTTGGCTAGAGTCAGGTTCCACTAAATCGTAAGTCTAAATCCTTGGAGCTGGTGGTCGTAGGCGTCCTCTTCCACTATAACTGGCTTATTCGGTTTGGTAAGGATCATCTAAAAGCCGAGGATTGAACCCAAGACAAAACGAGACAACTGGAGGCTGGAATCTCCCATAAGAATTTCCTTTCTCTCAACTCTATTTTTAATTTCTCAAATTTTCGATTCAATATTCTTAATTCTGTTTTTATTTTATTCTTCGTTTTTAGATCCAAACCTTTAATTCTGTTATTTTTTATTTTTTTCAGGAATGCAGGTTGTCTTGGGCAAGACTCTGCCTGAGATTCCACGGAACAAGATATTGTGCAAATCCAGTCCCTAAGGATTTGACCCTACTTCCCTTTTACTATTCTTTTTCATTATTTATTAGGGATAGGATATTTTTGGTGCTTTCAACGACCGTATCAGTATTAGATTAATGATTAAATTTATTTATTTAGATCTAGAAAATTCAAATACGAAGCAAGATCGAGGAAAAGAAAAAGTTTGGGATTAGTAGATTTTTGTTTGTGAACAATTGTCGAGGTAAGTTCGTGTAACTTGAATTGTATTCTTAAATGCTTGAAATGTTTGTTATTGATGTGAATATGATTTGAATGTTCATTGTATGAAAATTGATGAAACATTGATATATTTAATAAAAAGGGGAAGAAATCCCGGTTGAATAGAAGGAAAATTCGATGGATCTCTGAAAAGGAATTGACGGTAAAAAGGATCTAGCCCGGACGGATGATCCTATCCTGATATAGCCCTCCCGAAGAATATGTGGAAAATGGATTTAGCCCGAACGGTAATCCAATTAGGGTCCAATTTAGCCTAGACGGTAATTCAGATCCAAGCTCATTAGAGTAATTGTCGTTGCAGGGGATTTAGCCTGGACTGGTAATCCCGACAATATTTTATGAGTTTATATTACAGAGGATTTAGCCTAGACTGGTAATCCCACTGTAAGGATGTGGTTCGCGGGAGTGTGCTCTCTAAAATGGAAATGTGCGCACATGAATATGAATTGACGGACCCGGATTTGTACACTTAGGTGTACCCTGAAAATCCATCAAAATTCTGGGAAATTCAACGGAATAAATATGGAAAAATAACAAGGGAATGGAAAATATGGAATTGATGAGCTCATCAATCATTTGTCTTTGTAATGAATTTATATGATGTTTTCTTAACTAATGCAAAAGTTGAGTTTGTATGTGATAGGTATATGTTTATGTGAATTGGATGTGTGCTTGTGTTATTAAATGATAGGTGTATAATATGGTAAGTATAATTCCTGTTGCATGAACTTACTAAGCACGCTTTCCCCGTTCTCTTTTTCCTTATTTTGCAGTGCTCGGGAGCTCGAAGGTTGGAGTTTAGTCGGACCTTTATCACACTATCAACCCATATCTTTTGGTATTTGAAAATAACTTATTTTGAAAGAATGGCATGTATAGACTAAATACCAATATTACATAGAAATGAATGTCTGTAACTTAGCTGTTGGTATGGCTAGAGTAAGTATAACTTTGAGATTTTGCGAAAAATTTCTTATGGCTTCGATTTAATATCAGTTTAGTCCTGATGTATGTTTTGGGCTTCGGAGGCCCATCCAAGGGACGTCATGACATGATTTGATAAATTAATAGTATTTAAACTCGTAATAACAGAAAAAAAATTAATTCAGTAAAATCTGGCAATGCCTCGTATCCTATTCCGGCGACGGATACAGGTAGGGGGTATTACAGTCATTTCACTATAGTGTCGTGACTGAGCTCTCCCTAATTACATATCATTACAAAATCTACTTAATCAATGTTCGTCCAATGACATTGTCATAAGTTTGTGTTACCCTCATAGGGTATCATTAATTTATTTGGGATAAATTTGTTCTCCCAATATGATCCTATTTTATCTCATGGTAACCATTATATCTTCTTTCATGAAAAGTCAATAACTATCAAATAAAAATCAAGTCATTTATCATAAAGACAAACGATTCATGACCACGTTTACTTTCATCTATCACGTAATGCTGATGAGATAGTATCATTTACCCATTAGTTGAGATATGAATTCCACTATTGTGAATGATGTTACATGCTACAAAAGTTGTATACCTAACGCACCAGTTTTCAATTCCTTATTTATTTGTAGTCAGGCTTTTACTTACATCAAAGTATATGAGTCATGTATACATAGTCCATCACCCATTTAGGATTTAGGTATGCCACACGAAGGACGCCGCAAGTGAATAAATTAGTAAATGAATCTAGGATTATGTAACGCCCCTATTTTCTAAATTTTGAATTGTTAAATTATGTCAAGTGATTTAATATGTTTTAGTGGTTAAATGCCTTGAATGTGTGCTTTAAGTCTTGTGTTTGATTCCCTTCCCTTTGAAAATTTTCCATTAATTTTGAAACTATATCTAACTTGGTTCATAAGGGTTATCTTTTATTTTTGTAAGATTGTTAACAAGAATGAGCTTGTTGATTCAATGGTAAGGCTTCATCCTATCCAGAGGTTCTATGTTTGAATCCTATATGTGTGAAACAAATTTAATTTTTGCCTAGATTCTGTTGTTGTCGTCCAAGGGGTTCGATTTTGTCAGATTTATTTTTTATTTGAAAATATTAAAAATATCCTTAAAATTCCTCCCCAGTTTTGTTGTCCAGTATCTCTACTTCTTTTCACTTTTTTCTTCTTTCCTCTTTTCTTTTGTCCTTCTATTGATTTTTTCCTTTTCCCTTTTTGTTGTTTTCCTTTCTGTTTATTATTCTTCTTCTTTTCGTTTTTCTTGGTTTCTTAATTTCGCGGGCGATTCTTTGTTCATTTGTTATAGCGCTGACATTGGTCCTCCATTCTTAGTTGCTGGTTGTATGTTAAGGGTGATTCAGTAGCAAGAGGTTCATGAGACGCACAACCATTCTTCGATGATTTACTGTTGTAGGACTGCTGGTTTTCTGGGACCTTGTTGTTGTTTTAGTGTCAATATTCCAACAACATTAAGGTGTGTGTTTCTAACCCGAAAACATCGAATCAATCACGAAAATCTAGAAATTTTCGTGAAAATTCAAAATTGGCAGACAACGCCACACATGTGGTTGGCCGTATGATCCACACAAGCGTGTGGGCCACACGAGCCTAATAGGTTAGGCCGTGTAGGCCCATTCCGAGTAGATTTGTTCAGGTTGTGTTATAGGTTGTATGTTTGAAAGCAACGATTTATATATATCCGTAGATGGTAACAAAGTAATCAATTATGATTTTTTGGTACGTTAGTGATGTTTGTATAAATATTGAAAGCTTGCTTAGTTATATAAAATTGGCATGTTCTGATCTGTTTCATTCGTAATGAGCATAGTATCTCTATGTATGAAATTCTGACATATCTGAATTTGTTTATGACTGCACATATGCATTAGGGTGGGATATGGTAATGTGGTGAAAGAAGTGTGTTACTAGCAGTTTTACTGCAATTTTGGTGGTATACCCACAATATATATTCTAGCAGCACAGCTGCAAACTTTTTGAGTGGCATACGACCACATTTTGGTGTGATGGATGGATGGATTCTTGTAGCTCTAATTGGTGTGATTGGTTGGATAGAGTTGGTACGTAGCAAATGGGGGTAGGAGTGTTCTGTCTTGATATATGCATTTAAAAATGTGAAATATCTGATTTTTCTGTTCTGATGAATGCATTAAAGCATGTTCTGATATGATTTTTGCTTGTGGGCCATGGCACACATTGGGCTTTTTAGCTCACTCTGTTTGTTTAACATTTTTCAGGTGATCCTCAAACTTATGATTTAGCGGTGCTTGGGAGCTCGGATCGGTTTACTATTTTTAATTATTTCAGAAACATTTATTTTGGATTATATGGACTATCAGACTATTTTTTTTTCGGACTCTAAATTTGGTTTAAAGTTTGTTAAATATTTTCATTAAGTTGGTAATTTTTTTTAATTGGGATGATTTCTGGTAATACGAATCAAATGAACGGTTTTCAAATTTAACAACCCTAAGAACTTTTCCGCTGTAAAGTTTTGATTCGGAATAATGTATTTTACGAAGTAGGTAGCTAATATATGACAGTTTTATAAATATTGAGTTTGTAAGCAAATGATTTTAAGATGCTCACACACATTTTTTGTAACAAACATTCTTACCAAGATATATAAAGCTAGTTTTATAACTTCAAATTTTTTATTTTCAAAATAAAAATTGTTTTGAAAACAAATGGTCAAAGTTTTGTTTTCCCAATGTCACCTTCAGAATCTAACCATAACATCTAGGCCGAGTATGGGGTGCTACATAAGATCTATTCTACTTGGGTCATGCTTGATGTACTGTCAATTTAGTCAATAGCATATTTGTCTCTATCTTCTGGGAGTCATCCGCTCCAATACTGAAGATAAATAATCTCCCCAATTGGACTTGATAAATGACATATTAGTTTTTCAATCGGTTTGCTCATTTCTGATTAGACAAAGGACTTGTTTAGGTTCATCTACCAATACAAGTTGTCTTTTCGTATTACGATCCAACCACATAATACCACTTAGTATTAGCCAAATGTTATATAACCAGTGAGTCAATATTTGCTTCCATTTTGCTTTGTGTGCAAAAATCGTTGAGGACATTATACAAAGGGTATTAATGTAATTAATGGATTTTTTATTATATTAATTTGTTTGAAAAATACAATTGTATATAGACGAAAATATTACACTTAGGGCACCAAATTCAACATTAACTACTCAATTTTGATTAAGATATGTTAAACATGAATATATTTTGATTGTGAAATTATTTTGTGATAATGTTATGCTATATATATTAGCTATAATGTGTTTAATGTTTGATACAAATGGTGAGTTACCAGGTATGTGTTTGTGATTTAGATATGAATATAACTATGTTTCTTGTTTTTGATATGTATGTTTTGACATGAATTGATATGGCGATAAATGTGCATGAAATTTATGGCTAGGTTTTGATAATTAAAAGATGAGATACGCCTTAAAGCTTAGCTGGTTAAATATGATTTGTATACATTAACTATCCATGTATGTAAGTAATTATGCTATTGTGATAAGTTATAAAGATTCATATGATATTAAGGTAAAATGGGTAATTTTGACGAGTGTATATGATGAAAAACAGAAATAGTATTCGATTTTAATTGTTACTATCAATTAATAATTGAATATGATTTATATAACATTAGAAAATGATATGTAATGTGATTTAATTATAAATGAAATAGGAAAATTTCAATTAACAATGTCGGATAGAATAACGAGTATGGTTGGCATGCCATAGGGGCCTTTTTATAGGTGGGAGATTTAACGATGTGTGTGTTATATTTAGAGCTTTATGCGTGTTATAATTATCACTTTACGTATGTTATATTTGATTCAACGCTTTATGCATGTTATTGGAAACACGAAAATATATACACTTTTTATTTCCTTTTTAACTCAAATTCATGCAGTTTCGGTATAATTCTTGTCAAAAAATATATATAATAATTATAAAATAATTAAATTGTACTTAAATTATTAACATGTTGAATTTTAATTAATTTTATAATAAATTTTGATTTATTTTTGATAAATTCACACAAAGGGCGAAAAATGACTCGACAGACACTACTAGAAGCGCAAAACCGAGAAGTGATTTTGAAGCATC
The DNA here is from genome assembly GCF_025698545.1 of Gossypium raimondii. Taxonomy (NCBI): domain Eukaryota; kingdom Viridiplantae; phylum Streptophyta; class Magnoliopsida; order Malvales; family Malvaceae; genus Gossypium; species Gossypium raimondii. The sequence goes on from NC_068574.1 coordinate 53,517,786, forward strand.
GAGATGAATTAATTTTTCAGCCTAAGATGGTCCAAATTATGAATATTAATTCATAATATAATTAATTTTAATTTAATCCAATTTATTTTGGGTTAAATAATTATTATTAATTAAATTATGAAAAGAGGCCCAATTGTGCTAAACCGAGAGACTAATCCAATTGAGCAACTGGGCTGCCCAAAACCGTCCCATATACTGACCCAATCAGCTTATTTAGCTAATTATTTAGCTTGCAAAACAGCCCCTGAAGTCTCCTTGAATTTGCATTCAAACCTCTCCACTTATCAAGCTTTTCTAGATTTGCTCCTAGCTAAATTTAGCAAGTTTGAAACCTTCAAACTTGCCACATGTGTGGCTGGCCATGGGGGGAGTTTATGGCTGCTGATTTTTGCTATTTTTAGCAGCCTACTCAACCTATAAATACCCCCCTTTGCTGCTCATTTGAAACACAATCTCATCCTTTCATTCTTCATTTCTCTCTCACTTTCTCTCTTCAAACCTTCCTTCATTTTCCATTTTTCTTTTTTTCCATTCCCTTGTTGATTTCCCCTCTTGAAAAAGAGCCCTTCAACCATCTTTGGAAGCAGCATTTAAGTGTTCATGGAAGCCTCGGTTCAACAAGAACAAGCGGAGAAGGAGGAGCGGAGCAAACTAGTCAAGCTTCAGAGAAACACCGGATTTGAATCTAGTTCCTTATCTTTTTGTTTTTATTGTTGTTGTTATGAACATGTCTATGAATGCTTGTTATGTTGATATGTTTAATTTAATTAATATGGCTTAAATTTAATTCGTGTTAGGTTGATTGCATTTCATCCCCTTAAGTTATTAAAATTATGTTTGTGTTGTTATAGGTCTTGGTAAATTGTTTGATTAAGTAAAACCATGATTAAGTTATTCTTGCATTATAATTGTAAGGTAACTAATGAATTAATTATTAAATCGTGTTGAAATTGTAATTAATTGACACAATACTTAATCAGTGCATGTTTAATCATCTAAGGTAGCTAAGGGTTAAATTAGCGACGATATTAAGCGATACATTAGCCTTGCATAACTTGCAAGATTATTGTGATTAAACTGTTTCAATATAGGTATATGTTGTTACCTCACTTAATCTTTTATGCGCTTATGAAGATTGATTAATTGTTTGAATTGACATTGAAAAATGTTCAAGAGATTAGTTAATTTAATAAGTACGCATAAGCAGTAGTTAGCAAATTACCAAGTTGCCTTGAATTATTTCGTAACAACATGAACATGAGTTTAGTAATTTTAAATTAAGAAATGTAACTACTTTAACACAATTATGTCATCTTGATTAAAATCACTTTTTGAAATCGTGCATTGGAACTTTTATTTTTATTTATTTTATTTTACTTAGTTAAATTTTAGTTTTAAATCACTTCCTCAAAATCAAAGTATTTTTAATCACCTAAGTGTTTCATAAATATTTTCTTTGCACAGTCCCTATTGGTACGATAACTCGACATTTACTTGTCACTTTATTACTTGTTGCGATTGTGTACACTTGCACATTTCCATCGTTTCAGTTATACTGGTGTGGTTGGTGGGAACGGTGCATTTATGCCCGACTAGCACTTCGGTGTGTATATTGGTGTGTTGGTGGACTGATCTGTGTATCCGTCCTCAAATATAAGTTAGTTAATAAAGGCGAAAATGAGAAATGAATGTGAAATGTAATTAATAATTAAATGAGATGTAAAATATGAAATTATATGTTAAGTTTATGTGTTATTGAGATGGGAATATAATGACAATGTGAGATACGTATTTGATATGATTAAACAAATGCAAATGCCTTGGGGGTGCATTGAAACTTCGCCATGTGTAAGCAAACATTACATAGATACGAGCATGATTATGTGGTAAATGACTATGGAATACCCTGAGAGTTTATTCATGTTACTTAGCTTATTTATTTGATTTTTATTATGTTATAATTGAATTTAAATTATGTTAGCATCATTGAGTATTCAATATTCCGAGTATGGTTATGCTTGTTTTTATGCGCAGGTTTTGGTTAGAGTTTTAATAAATCTAAGTCGTAAAGCATCCAAAGTTAGTAGCTTAGCTCAACTCAGCTCAGTTCAAGTTTATGCCTTTTTGTATGTACATATTTAGTCATTAGCATGACCTAGGTGGAGTCTCATGACTCGATGCACATTTGATGGTTTTGGTATGTTTTGGTGGTATGGACCTATAAGGTCTTAATTGATATATTTCAATGCTTGATTATGAGATTGATATGCATGTTTATAAGTGCTAGTTTATGTAAATAACTTTACTAGTTTATGAGGCCTTGAATGTCATGTTTGGGAGGTGTGTGATTATGTTTAAGTAGGTTAATTTCATGTATATGAATTTGGTAACAAGTTGGTATAAGTTGGTATCAAATTAGTTGCAAGTTGTTTGCATTGAAATGTTTATTTTAAGTCATTTTATGTTAGAGTCTGGTTTAAGTCAATTTATGTTAGTGTCTCGAAACATCAAGAACATATCATGAGACCTCAAGCACAAAAGTGACCATTTGGTGCACCTCATTGCATTTGGTCTCAAGATTAACCAAGCAGGTCTCAAGGCAAGTCTTGAGACAATGACACATTAAAGCTAAAATAGTTTTTTATTCCCCTATTTCTTGTCTCGAGATAGCCTAAAATCATAATTAAATTAAGAAAACAGGGAAGGCTTATCTATTCACTGTCTTGAGACATGTTGAAATTATACGATATAATTGACCTCGTTAAACCCCTAAATACATATAACGTGGTTGATTGGTATTCACTTTAATCTCTCATTGTGTATGGGTAAGAATGTGTGGTAATTTTATTATTTTTTAATATCAAGTTAATCAATGATATGAATTGAAATAGTCTGAGTTGCTCCAACAATGTGATGTGATGTCACGCATCTAGATCCGATAATCGGGTTGGGTGTGAGGTATCACAATATAAAAAACTATATAAAGAAATCTATAATTTAACTAAATAATGGTTTTTCTAAAAATAACAGTAGCTTTTTATCCAAGAAGATTTTCTAAAAAGATGTTTTTAAGCAGTTAAGGTTTTTAAAATATTTTTAGATAAATTAAAAGTCACTAATACCTAATTTACATTGAGTATTAATTTTAAAATCTACTTAAATTTTAGCTTAGTTGACATGGACATTGTTACAAATGCAAAAGGATTCAGTTAATGTGCATTTTATTATTTTATTTAAGGGTGATGAGAGATTATGAATAATTCTAGTGCTATCGATATTTTATTAACTTGCCTTGTTCAACATAAGTTAAAATATATTGCGGTCTTTATCCTTCTCGTAATTTGAGATTTAATCCATGTACTTTAAAGTTAAAAATTCAATCCTCTTACCTTTTTAATTTAAAAATCGTAATCCAATTATTATTATTTTGTTAAAATTGTCAAATTAACATGTTTATTTTTTTTGTCAATCACATACAACATTATATGAGGACAGTAATATGCCAAGATGACAAACTTTGATAAAAAATATTAATAAAGTTAATGATTAGATTGGTAGTTTTAAATTAAAAAAAAGACTTAATCTTTAATTTTTTTGGTATAGCTACAATTGTTCTCATCCTTTTTATGATCTGAGAGGACCGAGATGGTATTCAGATAAAACCCTTCTGATAATACTAACTCCAGTATTCGAACTTAATTCAAATGTCAAGGAAGAAACCTGTTTCCATTTTTTCCAACCAGTTTTATTTTATCTTTAAATTTTCAACTACATAGATTAGATCTCAAATTTTATTAAAATATACTATATATTAACCTCAAATAGTATAATACAGATTAGTTACAACTTGCATACAAAGGTAGCGTTCACACTAAATCTCAACCTGCTTCATGTAAAAAGTAGGAAAGGTTCCCCCAAGGGCGGCTAATAGTAACAGTGATCCTTGTCCTATATATCAGTTCAAAAACTCTTGTGATCCGGTGATCTATCCCCCATTTCCTCCACCATCCAATCCCCACAAACCAACAAATCTTATCTCTTCACTTCACTCAATATTTCCCACCTTTTTCCTCTCTCAACCTCTACCCATGGCAATGGACCTCTTTTTCTCAGCACAATCTTTACTACTCCTTTCTCTTATCTTTCTTTATTCTTACTACTTTTGTTTACACCATAAGAAGAAGGGTAATGATCAAGGGTTCAAAAGTTACCCCATACTCGGTGCCTTGCCCGAGTTTTTGAGGAACCGACATCGGTTCCTTGATTGGACGACCGAGATTTTAATCCGGTGTCCAACTAACACTGCTGTTTTTCGTCGTCCTGGTAAGATCCATGGGATCATTACTGCCAACCCTTTGAATGTCGAGCATGTTCTCAAGACCAACTTCGAGAACTACCCCAAAGGGGAACGATTCATTTGGCTTCTCAAGGACTTCCTTGGCCAAGGTATCTTCAACTCCGATGGTGATTTATGGAAGATTCAAAGGAAGACGGCTAGCTACGAATTCAACACCAAATCGCTTCGTAATTTCATCATGGACAACGTCAGGCTCGAGATTTCAACGAGGCTGATTCCGGTCTTGAACAAGGCTTTGGAAACGAATCAGGTACTTGATTTACAAGAGGTTTTGGAGCAATTCGCGTTTGATAATATATGTAAATTGGCTTTCAATGTCGACCCTGGTTGTCTCGGCGGCGATGGAACATCTGGTTCCGGTTTCATGCATGCCTTTGAAGAGGCTGCCACGCTTAGTTCCGGTAGGTTCATGAATGCTTTCCCGTTTTTATGGAAGATAAGGAAGATTTTCAACATGGGATCGGAGAAAAACTTGAAGAAATCAATCGAAATCGTTCACGAATTCGCCGATAACATCATAAAAACACGATTACAATCCAAAGACCAAAGCAAAGACGAAGATTTACTATCCAGGTTCATTACAAGCTACGACAATTCACCTCAGTTTCTCCGAGATATAATCATAAGCTTCATATTAGCGGGACGAGACACCACATCATCAGCTTTGACTTGGTTCTTTTGGCTTCTATCACTAAACCCAAACGTCGAAAAAAACATAATAACTGAACTCGAAACGATTCGAACCCGAAACGGCAAAAACATCGGAGACGGATACACATTCGATGAACTACGAGACATGCACTATCTACACGCAGCGGTTTCAGAGAGTTTAAGATTATACCCACCAGTTCCTGTCGACACAAAAGCTTGTCTAAACAGCGACATACTACCAGACGGGACATTTATAGGGAAAGAATGGTTTTTCACTTACCATGCGTATGCAATGGGGCGAATGGAAGCTATATGGGGAAAAGATTGCAATGAATACTTGCCTGAAAGATGGCTTGATGAAACTGGGAACTGCAAACAAGAGAGTCCATTTCGATTTCCCATATTCCATGGTGGACCAAGGATGTGTTTAGGGAAAGACATGGCGTATATTCAGATGAAATCGATTGTAGCAGCAATGTTGGAAAGGTTTGTGGTAGAGGTACAAGGGAATGACAAGTGTCCTCAACACTTGTTGTCTTTAACTCTTAGGATGAAAGGTGGGTTACCAATTAGGGTAAGGGAAAGATAAGTGGACTGTTTCTTTTTTTGCTTTTTTTTAATGTTTTTTAGCTTATTTTAAGTTGTTTTTTCCTCTTATAATACTATTCTGATAGAATTAGTATGATGTAAATAAGGAAGATGAAAAATGAAAAAAATGAAAAATATTGATATATTTGGTAGGAAGATTTTTCATCCATTACTTATAGAGACAAAATAATAAAAGATAAAGTAAAAGTTTTTAAAATTATAATGATGTAAATAAGTAATTTTTATCCATTAGAATGAAAAGTTGATTTTTTTATTCTTATTCTCTTTCATTTTTACTATCAACTTTCATTTTATTGATATATTTTTATAGATTGAGTTTTTAGACTTTATAAGTAGGTTAAGAGCTTGATAAATGTACTATAAGGTGTAATAAAAATAATTATTTAAATAAATGCCACACTTGTCGCACCCTCAATTATTTGTGGAGTCTAAAAACTTCAATGACGGTGTGATTGTATATCAAATAATTACCCTATTTTTCATTGGAATAATATTTGGTATATTGTCGGTGGAGATTTTAAACTTCACAAGGACAAGTGTCTTATAAGGGTTAGTAAAATATTAAAAATAAATATTAAAAAACACAAGACACTTTTTCAAAACTGCTTGTGAAATTAAAAATATATATTGCTAATATATCAAATACTAACTCTTCTTCATTTATTTAATAGAGATAAAATAAATAATAAAATAAAATATTTAAAAAGTATAATAGTTTATATTTGCATTTTATTTCTCTTTTCTTTATTTTTATCTATTAAGATGAAAATTATATTTTTTTGTCTTTTCATTTTTCCTATCAAGCATTTTTGAATATTTTCGACTTTTTTTTTTCTTTCTCCTGCATCCCTAGAATGGCTTGATTTAAAAATAAATAAATAAAAGAAAAGGACATGTTGGATTGAATCAAAATATCTCTTAGATTAAGATGAACATATTAAAATAAAGGAGGAGTTCTATCAAGTTGTAATAGGATGAATTTGTTTACACTAAAATATTAATGGTTGGAAATTAGAATATGGATTTAATTCGTACTTTGTTTATTATTATTATTATTATAATGATGAACTCTCTTCAGTTTATTTATATGTTTATTTGATTACATATTATTTTTAATTTAATTTGCAATTGCTACATGAATTTTAGATTGTTGTAATTAATCATATACATAAAATTTTGATTTTGATTCAATTGTATACTTTTTAAAAATAAATACATAAATTTTCTTATATATTAGATAAATATAATTATTTGTATATAAAATATGTAAACGTAAAATGGTTGTATATTAATAATTATGTTAGGCCGACAACTTCTTAGCCTAGTGGCAAGAGTATTATGTTGTAGGTATGAGAGTTTGAGTTCGATCCCAAACAACCCCATTCCCCTCCCTAAATTATCAAAAAATAAAATAAAATAATAATAATTATGTTAATGATTTGTAAAAATTGAATAAAATAAAAAATTCATATATAAAATTACATAAAATCAAAATTTATGTATAACATTATACATTTAATCGAAGTTGATATATTATTTTTAAAATTTACCCTTTTATTTTTTTTAATTAATTCATTTTCTTTTAAGAAGAATTCAATTGAGCTACGTAACGTTTTATGAAGTGATTGTTTGTTTTCGTGGACGAAATTCAAGGTCACATATATATGGTTCTTGCGAAATTTTTTCTTTCGAAAATCCTCCAAAGATGGAAGGGTGTATATATCTATTTTAGGAGAGATATTTTACCCAAAAAAAAATGAGATATTCTTCACTGAGGAAGTTAAAGGAGGCCACGTATATCTATTTAGATTTGAAAGATCTATGATAAGACATAAAATAAAAATTTAAATGTGTTATTCGTGGTACAATTACTTCAACGACATTTTAAGAATAATCATCCTCTAAATATTTTGATTAAAGATTGCTTTAACTTGATATAGGTGATCGAAATTAGATACATTCATTGTGAAGAAAATAGTTACGCATACCACTTGGCGAATTTAACTCCAAACAACGAGAGAGGTTTGGATCGTCTTGAGATGCCATCAATGAGTCTTGAACCCTTATTCCATAACAACACCTGTAGAAAGGGGTAATTCAAATTTAGTTTCCTTGTTTCCTTTTTTTTTTTTTTACAAAATAAAAATTTAATAAGAAATCTTTGAAGAAAGAACACTATAGATGAAGTACATATGAAGAATGATAAATATCCTATCACTACACCAATATAGGCTTTTAGCGGCGTTTAGATGAAAAACGCCGCTAAAGTTAGATCATTAGCGGCGTTTTACTGAAAGCGCCGCAAAAACCAAAGACAAACGATGCCGTTTCTGAGTTTTTGGGGATTTAGCGACGTTTTTAATCAAGCGCCACTAATTTTCCTAAGACAAACGGTGCCGTTTCGGTAGTTTTTGGGATTTAGCGGCGTTTTTGGAAAAGCGCCGCTAAAAAACCTAAGCCAAACGGTGTCGTTTTCCAAGCTTTCGTGGAATTAGCGGCGCTTTTACGATAGCGCCGCTAATGTTCAGGGCTTTAGCGGCGTTTATGGAGAAGCGCCGCAAAAAACATATGTCCAACGGCACCGTTTTCATATCTTTTGAGGCCTTAGCGGCGTTTTTAGTGAAGCGCCGCTAATGGTTGGGGTTGCCAAACGGCACCGTTTTCTTAACTTTCAGTGGCTTTAGCGGCGTTTTCAAATGAAGCGCCGCTAATGCTTCCTTTAGCGGCGTTTTTGGAGAAGCGCCGCAAGAAAACTAAGCCGAACGATGCCGTTTTTGGAGCTTTTTGGGGATTTAGCGGCGTTTTTTGGGAAGCGCCGCTAATGCTCAGGGGTTTAAAATATTTTAAAAAATTCGTTAAAAATGGAAAAATTAAAATACTATTATTTAAAATAATTTTAAAGTTTTTTGGATACATTATTGAATTTTTTAGATTATATATTAAATAATTTCTTATATAATCGTAAAAGATCATAGTATTAATTTTAAAATATTGAATTAATTATCTCTATAGTATACGGTTTAGAGTTTAAGGAGTAGTCTTGGGTATGGATTTAGGGTTTGGGATTTAAAGTTTAGGGGTTAGGTGTCATGCTTTAGGGGTTAGGGGTTAGGGGATTTAGGGGTTACGATTAGGGTTTCAACGCATCAAATAAGTGTTGAGCAAAATCCATCGTTTTATTTTAGGTTTTAGGGTTTAAAATTTAAGATTTAATATCTACTGTTTAGGGTTAGGATTTATGATATACTGTTTATTAATTTGGGTTAAGTGTTTATGTGTTAGAGATTGAGTTTGGGGTTTAAGGTTTGAGTTTAGGGTTTTAGCTAGGGTTTTAGTTTGGAAATTGAAGAACATTTGGTTTTTACTCGGATTCATGCCATTTTGTACTATAGCCATATATATAATATAATAATATAAAATATATGTCTTGTACTACACTAACACTGGCCACACGAATTCCCAAAAATATGGTTTAGGTTTATGGTTTAGGGTTTACAGTTTAGAGTTTAGAGTTTTAGGTTTGGGGTTTAGGATTTAAGATTTAAGGTTTATGGTATATATATTGACGGTCGGATTTTGGGGTTTGGTTTGTTGGGTTTAGGGGTTAGATTTTTAGAATATAAATGTAAATAAGATAAATATAAAATATTAATTCAAAAAATATATATATCAAAATGGGTTAAATCCCAAAAGCGTACATGAAGAACAGTTTAATGTTCAATTGTATACATGAACTTTAGTTTAATCTAAATATTGTAAAATATTAACACAATTAATATTGATATATTAATTAACATCATTTTCATTTATATATTGCATACATAAATATTTATATTTATTCAATATAAAAATATATTGATGTAAATTTTTTTTTTAAAAATGCATTATTCTCCCAATTTTTATTAATTAATAATTTCATTTTATAAATTTTGTTTTAATTTTGGATCAAATTGAATTCAATCTTGGAGAAGGCATTAGCGGCGCTTCAGAAAAAACGTCGCTAAAGGTCATATATTACCGGCGTTTTGTGAAGAAACGCCACAAATTTCCTTTAACTGTGACAAAGACGGTGCCGTTTTGTTGTTTTCTTTTAGTGGCGCATTTAAAAAACGCCGCTAAAAGTGATATATTACCGGCGTTTTACGAAGAAACGCCACAAATTGCCTTTAACTGTGACAAAGACGGTGCCGTTTTGTTGTTTTCTTTTAGTGGCACATTATAAAAACGCCACAAATTCGCAAATCACGAGCTGAGGAAACGGTGTCGTTTCCTTTTTTTATTAGTGGCGCTTTAGCTAAAGCGCCGCAACAATGTTTAATGTTATCTTATAACGGTGCCGTTTTGTCCTTGTTATTAGTGGCGCAGTTGAAAATCGCCGCAAAAGGTGATATATTACCGGCGTTTTATGAAGAAACGCCAGAAATTTCCTTTAACTGTAATGAAGACGGTGCCGTTTTGTTGTTTTCTTTTAGTGGCGCATTTTAAAAACGCCACAAATATTGTTTACGAGCTGAGGAAACGGCGTCGTTTCCTATTTTTAGTAGTGGCGCTTTAGCTAAAGCGCCACAAAAATGTTTAATGTTATCTTATAACGGTGCCGTTTTGTCCTTGATATTAGTGGCGCATTTGAAAATCGCCGCAAAAGGTGATATATTACCGGCGTTTTACGAAGAAATGCCACAAATTTCCTTTAACTGTAACGAAGACGGTGCCGTTTTGTTGTTTTCTTTTAGTGGCGCATTATAAAAACGCCACAAATATTTATTAATAGCTGAGGAAACGGCGCTGTTTCCTATTTTTATTAGCTGAAGCGCCGTAAAAATTTTTAATGTTATCTTATGACGATGCCGTTTTGTCTGTGTTATTAGTGACGTTTTTACTCTAAGCGCCACAAGTTTTACTCTAAAGTGTGTTAAACGGCTGCGTTTGTACTGATATTAGTGGCGCTTATTGTTAAGCGCCGCAAATGATTTCAATTTCATAGAAAAACGTCATCGTTTTTTCCCATACATTTTACCGAAACTTAGAGCCCCAATCGTGACTTATCCCCCAAAATCCCATTCTCCCCCAAATCCCTAAATTTCCCCTAAGCCAGATTTCCCCAAAGCCGACCTCTTGCAACGTTGCCGTTTCCTCTGCCATATCACCGTCTCCCTCTGTGGTTCTCCTCCGTCGGTCTCCTCTGCCGCAACAATCGGTAAGTTTTCTCAACATGATTCTTCTGCTGCAAAATAACCGTTCGTGCTTGCTTCTTGTTCTTCCTGCCCCAATTACGATATTTTAAATTGTTGTAATTTAATTTAATTACTTTTAAAGTGTGCATTATGTAACAGATAAGCTATGTATCCGTAAAAAATGATTTTCCATCTGTAAAAATTGATTTTGCATTTAGATTTTGCATCCGTAAAAATTGATTTTGCATTTAGATTTTGCATCCGTAAAAAATGATTTTGCATTTAGATTTTGCATGCTGGAAGAAATGGGGTAGCTTGTAAGTGGGGAGCACGATTGAAGGCGAATTGGCCAGCCACTGCAGAGCCTACAAGAAGCCAATGGGATTTTTAATTTTAGTGAAAAAGAAAAAAATTGATATGAACTGGATGTTGCTCCCCAGATGTGTGTTATGTATATTATTATGATGCATTGTTCTAATCAAATCATAACAGACTCTTTCTGGTCTAAAATTTGAACACACCAATGAGCTTCCGCTCATGTGGGCACACCAGCAATTCTTAAAAATCAAAAGTACCGCATCAGGACATGTGTTACACAGTTGAAAATAAAAGGATTTGAAGTCAAGTTAGCAAGAAAACTTGGTGTCTGCCTTTTCACATGTTTGCATGTTTTCCTCCATTTGAATTTAGTGTTGTTAAAATTTAGTCAGAATAAGCTTAGAATTAGGTTGGACAGAAAGCAATGGAATGGAGCTATTTTGACCAATTTATTCATATTTCTAGGTGAAAGCCCTTCAAATATTGAAAACTTGACCACTTTCGAAGCTGCGGTTAGATTCTAATAACAAGTTATCAGGTATAATATCAATTTTCTGCTTTTTGTTCTTACATTATGCAATATCGTTTTTCATAACTTGCATAATTTGAGCATCATTTTATGATAAATTTTTGCTTTGCTTTATGATAAAAGTTGCAAATTGAGGGGATGTGGTTTTTAAAAAAACATGAAGCTTTAGGCAAGTGGTTGTTAAAAAAATACGGCCTACTGTTAAAAAAAAGATTAGCCTTGTTTGTTGATAGCAGTAGCCATTGCTAGTGGTTCATTGTAAAGTATGAGTGTTTTTAACATTGTTATGTAATGACACAGTTGAGCTTATAGGTAATGGCTTATTTCAAGAGAATCCAAATGACTGCATGTTGTATCAAATTGCTGTCATTCTTGTTGAGTTTTGTGTATAAAGTTTTTGTTACCAAAATGTGTAAAATTTGGTAAAATTATTTCTGTTTTTAAATCAAATCAGCCCATGCCCTGAGCTCGTAACTTTCTATTAACTAGGAAAATGAATTCCACAATAAATTTTTTCTTTTGGTCCAAAATGTTTAGATTTGGGTTTTCATCCTTTTGAATACTTAGAAGTACTCAAATTTGAAAAAATTTTTATCCAAATATATTACTAAACTTTGTTCTATTTTGAAATTACTAAACTTTTGAAATTAAATACTTTAGCACGAAATGCGATTAATTGTTGTTAAATGAGAGATGAAAAGTGACACGATACTTTTTATTGATCTAATACATATCTCTAATCTCTAACAATGATAACAAATTTAACCGTATATGAAAATTCAATATCGATTATAAGGTACATATCTCTAATCTAATATCTCGATTACTTTAAATTTATATAATTTATATAATTAATAAAATTTTATTTACCTTGAATTAATATTCGATATTAATTTTATTTACCTTGAATTATATAATTTATTTACCTTAAATTTTATTAATTTTTAAATTTAATATCCACATTTTAGATTGTAGATAAGATGCATTGATAGTAATAAAGATAATATGGGAAAAATAATAATGATTGATAAGATAATTAAAAGACATATATATAGTTTGCATGTAATTAAAAATGTCACATTACAAGTATGTGATTATTAAAATAACGAACAATTTTTTAAACCTCATATGACATTTAAATTAAATATCTTACATAACTTACATAAATTAAATATCTTACATAACTTACATAAATTAAATAACTTACATAACTTACATAACTTAAATATCTTACATAACTTACATAAATTAAATATCTTACATAACTTACATAAATTAAGTAAATTAAATAACTTTCTAAAATTCATTTATAGTTATAACTGGCGTTTTGACTAACCCGAGCAAATTATTGTCAACGTCAGACTTCAAGAATTAAGAAATGGATCGGTCTTGGATGAATTTGTCAAGGGTTAGCAACGGTTATCGAAATGGGGTGCAGAGTTTTCTAAATTTTGCATTTCAATATGCAAGCCAAGAGAACATGATTCTTTGCCCATGTAAGAAGTGTGTCAACATAAACTGGCATTATCGTGAGGTTGTATACGAGCATCTAATTGTTGATGGGTTTGTTAAGGGTTATAAGCAATGGCTTTTTCATGGAGAATGCCCTAGAAGTACTTCCTCTTCAACGATGGATGTATCTTATCCTGGTACTGCTTACCATCAGTCTGATAGAGGAGATGACATGGAAGGTATGTTTCGGGATGCATTTAATATGCACAATCATGGTGTGCAATCGCTCCTAGGGGATTTTATGGCATCTGATGATTGTAATATTGGTGGCACTGCTTTTACCGAACCGGGAAGTAGTGTACCTCATGAAGAGCCAAATGGAGAAGCGGCAAAGTTCTACGCTCTACTTAATGACATGAACGAAGAACTGTATGAGGGATCAAAATTTTCAAAAATGGCCTTCTGTGTTCGTCTTTTTCAGTTAAAATGTTTGGGAGGGTGGACCGGAAACTCGTTCATAATGCTATTACAGTTTTTGAGAGAGATGTTTCCCTTTGCAAAAATCCCTCAGTCATGCAAAGATATGAAGAAACTGATAAAAGATTTAGGCCTTGGGTACAACAAAATCCATAGTTGCCCAAATGACTGCATGTTGTATTGGGGCGATCAGAAAGACCAACAGTGATGTCATGTATGTGGCCAATCCCGTTGGATAAATAGAAACAAAGAAGACGGGAACGACGATGAAAATGATGCACAGTCGAGGAAGAAGCCAGTTAAGATTTTACGGTATTTTCCGTTGATACCAAGGCTTCAAAGGCTTTTCATGTCGTCGAAGACAGCGGAGTCAATGACATGGCACCATGATGGACGAACCGATGATGGCTTACTAAGGCATCCGGCAGATTCTTTAGCTTGGAAAGAATTTGACAATAAATTTCCAAGCTTTGCAAGTGATCCTAGGAGTGTGAGGCTTGGGCTAGCATCTGATGGATTTAATCCTTTCAAGATCATGAGCACTGCCTACAGTACTTGGCCAGTAGTGCTTGTTCCTTACAATCTGCCTCCGTGGATTTGCATGAAGCAATCTTCCTTATCTTATCTATGATTATCCACGAGAGAAAGGGCCGGGAATGATATCGACATTTATTTACAGCCACTTATTGAAGAGTTAAAACAATTATGGGCTGGAGTCGAGACATACGACGTGCTGAGAAAGGAGAACTTTAATTTACGCGCAGCTTTGATGTGGACCATTAATGACTTTCCCGCTTATGCCAATTTATCCGGTTGGAGTACTAAGGGTCGTTATGCATGTCCTTGTTGTGCTGCACAAACATGCTCGCAATGATTGTACAATGGGAAGAAGTTCTCTTACATGGGGCATCGTCGGTGGTTACCGAAAAATCATAGATTTAGATTTCAGAGTTTTGTATTTGACGGCAGTGAAGAGTTCAGAGAAGCTCCTTCCCAGACCAGTGGCTCTGAAATCGTGTTCATGTTGGAATATATGAATTTCATTTATGGGAAGATGAACCAACCACCAAACACGCAGATCAGAAACAGAAGATCAAATGATGAAGCCGATGAAAGCTCCGATGAAGAGGACGATCCTAATGAGGCGGACTTGTGGAAAAAAAGAAGTATTTTTTTTGAGTTGCCTTATTGGGAGCATCAGCTTTTACGACACAATCTTGATGTTATGCACATTGAGAAAAATGTCTGCGAGAACATTGTGGGTACAATTTTGAACGTCGACGGAAAATCAAAAGACAATCTTCAGAGTTGACTTGATTTAGTCCAAATGGGAATTCGGCCTGATCTACATCCCAATCCACTTCCGAATGGGAAATATCGGTTGCCGCTTTCTATTTTCTCAATGTCCAAGACGGAGAAAGAACTATTTTGCATGGTGTTGAAGGATATAAAGGTTCCGGATGCGTATGCATCAAATATATCTCGATGTGTTAGTGTTAAAGATCGAAGATTATATTCGCTAAAATCACATGACTATCACATCTTGATGCAAGATTTAATGCCGCTTGTTTCACGATGTTGTATGTCCAAGAAGGTGACGTCTTGTATCATTGAACTATCCAACATAATGAAAGCCATTTGTGGCAAAGTTTTGGATGTTCAAGAACTTCAGAAGGTACAGGATCGAGCCGCTTTGACTTTATGCAACTTGGAGAAAATCTTCCCACCTTCCTTCTTCACCATTATGGTTCACTTGATAATTCATCTCCCGTACGAAGCAATTCTTGGCGGACCCGTTTCCTATCAATGGATGTATCTCATAGAAAGGTCTTAAAGAATTATTTTTAAAATTTTCCTTCAGTCACCTCTATGCCTTTAGTTACAACTTTGATAATGTTGTATATTGTGTTTAGGTTCCTATCCAAATTAAAGTCTTCTCGCCGCAAGAAGCGATATCCGAAGGATCGATTGTTGAAGGCTACTTAGCGTAAGAATGTATGACCTTTCGCCGAGATATTTGGAAGATGTCGAAACAAGGTTGAATGCACCAAATAGGAATGCTTGGACTCACGGACTATGACTTAGTCGATACTTATTTGTTCCAAAGTTTTGGACAACCAATCGGCAAAGTTGAAATTACGGAATTAGATAATTTATCGTGGGTACAAGCACATCGATATGTTCTGTTTCACCACGAATCATTGGAACCTTTACGGAAGTAAGTTCTACAAATTTCATAAATATTTATCAAACTAAAAATTGTTTATCTTCTAACAAAGATCACATTTTTTTTAACATAGTGAGTACAAACAAATATTGAGATCTCATTCGCGCTCCCGAAGAACACAACATCGAGATATCAATAAGTTGTTTACAGAATCTTTTTATGAATGGTTAAGCCAAACGGTATGTGGTTGGAGCTTTTGCTTACAAATTATAATGCTTTCTCATAACATTTTTAATTACTTAGTTTACTTTCCATTCAATAGGTTTGGAATGGGAAGAGCGCAAACGACGAAGTTAGATGCCTCACCCAAGGTCCAAATCGAGTGGTTAAAAGATATAGTGCGTTCCTCATCAACGGATTCAGATTTCATACAAAATATCGCGAGAGGTTGAGGAGAACGCAAAATTGTGGAATAGTTGTTAATTCTGCAATTACAAGTTATGCTAGCGCTAGGGACAATAATCCTGTCGAGGAAATGTGGAATATTTTGGACGACATCGACATAATTGAGTTGGATTACTACGGCAAATGGAAAGTTGTCTTATTTCGAGTGATTGAAATGATGTTAATACACTCGTGGAATCAAGCAAGATCAATTTGGTTTTACAATGGTGAACTTTGACCGATTGATTCACAGGACAACAAGCGATAGATGAGCCGTATGTATTCTCAAGTCAAGTCAAACAAGTTTTTTACTCAAAAGATCCAACTGATGAGGGTTGGTACGTTGTACTCCGTAACATCCCTAGAGACCTATTTGACATGGGCAGTGGAAGTAGAGATAACATCGACGACAGATCAGAAACTTTGCCATTTCCAGAACAAAACTTAAACGATAATATCCCTAGTACTAGTGCACAATTTCAATGGGTTCGTCAGGATACGGATGAAGATATTTACGAATAATGATGTAGTAAGATTTTACGATTGATTAATTATATGTAACTTACATTAGTATTAAATCTTGGTCTTATTATATAACTTAACTATATTATATGTGTTGTTATTGTTGTAATTAGTTATTAAGTTTAATTACATTTTATGTGTATTGCAGATAAAATGCCTAGAAGAAAAATTATAAGGGAAAGCATTGTTCAAAATCATCCAAACTCGACAGAAACAAATAGTACTGAACAACAGACAGCAATTGGATCTTCGAATGTTCCGATTACACACGAGGATCCTACGGAAGTTCAAAGTAACTTACATTAATTCCATGCGTGTTGACTTATAATTGATTTATTTTTCAAATTCTTATATTATAATATACCATTTGTAGCTGAAAATGGTGGGACGCGTAGAGGTCGAGGACGTACGATACTTAGAGAGTTATACGAGTTAGATCCAGTCGAGCGTGTCAAGGTATGCAGAAACAGTTTTGGTCAGCCTGTTGGATCAGAAGCTCGACTTTTAGCAGGATACATGGGCATTTTAGCACGAAATCTGAATATGTTGCCTATCAACTACGAGTCATGGCGTCAAATGCCCGATAGCAACAAAAACCAAGCCCTCGATAATATTAAGGTAACAAAATGTTAATGTCATCTGTAATGCTTGGGAAATAGTTTCATTTATATTTACTTTATTAACTTGTGTTTTTTGTAGGCGAGGTTTGCTTTAGAGGTCTCCGATGCTTATGTAAAGAAGGCATTGGGAAAAAGATGGAGAGACAATAAAAGTACTTTGAAGAAAAATTATTATAAGACAAAACCACCTCGATGAGAAATTGCAAAATGTCCCCGGTATGTTGAGGTACCAATGGGAAGATGTGGTTAGATTTTGGCATTCTCGAAATGCAGGTACTGACGTACTTCCAAACTATTGTAATTATTTTGGTTTATAGTATTTACTATTTACGTACTAAAAATTTTATAACGAGGATCGTGAACGAGTTGGAAAAAGCATGGCAAACAACAAAAATTCACTCACACAATTGGGTCGAGAAGTTTTGCATGTGTAGTGAGGAGGTATTTTTAATTTTTAATATTCTCAAATATGAGTAACTTTCTATTAAATAATATTTTACTACTATATTGTAGGAACGATTAAATCGGTCAAAAGTTGGACGCCTACAACTTTTGAAATTACACATAAGAAGAAAGATGGATCTGCTATGACTCCTGAAGCTGGTGAAATTATGGTACGTTTACTTAATATGATTTCACTTGTTTTAGTTATTTATAGTGTTTATTTTCTAATGGTTTAATTCATTGCATGTAATGCGACTATTGTTATATTGCATATGTTTTTTTTACTATATATTGCGTTCCTAACTATGTGATTTATTTATTAGGAAAAATTAAAGGAAAAAAAGACGGAGTACGAAGCGATTGCTTCTAGTGATAGTTCGGTTCATCTTGAAGACATTGATAACCGGATTATTACTGAAGTTTTGGGTCCTGAAAAGTATGGTCGGGTTCGATTTCAAGGATCTTTTATCAGCCCAACCCAATATTTTGGATCCAGCTCGCACCAATACATGGCTTCGGGGAGTCAATCTCAAGCTGAAGTTCAGAGGTTAAAAGACCAGATGGCTCAGATGCAAGCGACCACATTTGAGGTTCAAAGGAAATATGAAGAACTTCAGCAGCAACTTAAAGTAGAGGCGGTAGCGAGGGAAGCAGCGGCTACAACGAGAGAAGCAGAGGCCGCAGCGAAAGAAGCAGCGAGAGAGAGGCCGCAGCGAGAGAAGCAGCGAGAGAAGTAGAGGCCGCAGTAAGAGAAGCAGAGGCCGCAGCGAGAGAAGTAGCAATAGAAGCAGAGGTTCAAAAGAAATATGAAGAACTACAGCTACGACTTCAAAAAGATGCGGCATCGAGAGAAGCAGAGCAGAGCAAAAAGTACGATGAACTTCAAGAGCAGCTTCAGATTATGATGACGATGTTTAAGCAGTCGCAACTTCCGCCGTCATAGTGTATGTTGCATAAATACTTTTAACGCTTTTGTAAAGAAAAGTATGAATTAAATTTTATTTATCAATTAAAATTATTTTAGTCATTTAATTTGAAATATTATATAAATTTATTGTTTTTGGTTAGTTTAGATTTGGTTGCTTTTGATTTGCTGTTGCAGGAGGGCTGAAAAAAAACAAAAAATTTTATTTTAAAAAAATCCCAAAATTAGTGGCGCTTTTTAAAAAAACACCGCTAAAAGTCATATCAAAACAGTGGCGTTTGTGAAATAAGCGCCGCTAAAGAACACTACTTTTAGCGGCGTTTTTTAATAAGCGCCGCTATAGAACATTACTTTTAGAAGCGCTTTCTTCCAAATCGTCGCTAAAGAACATGATCTTTAGCGGCGTTTTTTACAAAAGCGCCGCTAAAGAACATGATCTTTAGCGGCATTTTTTCCTAAGCGTCGCTAAAGAACATGATCTTTAGCAACGTTTTTTTATAAGCTCCGCTAAAGAACATGATCTTTAGGGGCGTTTCTTTCTAAGCGCCGCTAAAGAGCATGATCTTTAGCGTTTCTAAGTTACCGCTAAAGAACATGATCTTTAGCGGCGTTTTTTATGTAAGCGCCGAAAAGTTAGTGACGTTGTCATTAGCGGCATTTTTTGTGGCGCTTCTATAAGCGCCGAAAATGGAGTTAGTGGCGTTAAAAAGCGCCGCTAAAGACCTAAAAAAACGCCGCTAAAAACCTGTTCTGCTATAGTGTATGCTGTGTAGGAGTGTTACAGCTTTCATATAATTGTCATTTTTTATATTTATGAGATTATATCATGTGATCGTACGTTGATAACAAATTTCAAATTTAAAGATCAAATTAAAACAACAAATGTTAAAACCCATATAAAAAAGGATCAAAACTGAAAATATTATCAAATTTAAGAAATGAATGTTACGTTATCCATTAGGTTGTATGAGTGTATACAAGAATCGAACGTGAAATGCATGTATGTTATGAAATCTTTTATTGTTAAAATGATAATATAATATTATAATGTAGTATTAAAATTTATGTTAAATTATTTATATTCAAAATATTAATAAAATATTATATTGAAAATAAAAAAATTAATAATTTATAAATATATTCAAACTCATAAATTGTTGTCTCGATTCATGAAGGCTGGTCAGATATCATGTTTGTGAATTTTCTAATCCAGAGAACTCCTTTGAAAATTGTCCACAAAGATGAAAGGGCGTAGAGAGTAGAGAGATTATTTTAAATTCTATAAGGCCGAGGATTAATTTTTTTGTGAATAAGATAAACTATGTCAACTTCTCAAGTATAAATTAGAGGATGGATCAAAATCTTTTTTATGATGAAATATTGAGCAAAGGGTTTTACTTTTGTGATACTAGTAGGTGAGAAAACTCTCCCAAAACTTGTCTAAATTGGTGGAAGGCAGGGGTAAAATTAGAAAAAATTTAAGGGTCAAAATTAAATTATAATTTTTACGATGGTAAAAATATAATTTCATCATTTTAATAGCTTATATTTTTATAATTTTTAAAGGATTAAGTCGAATTTTTATATTTTTAGGGGGCCAATGCAATTTTACCTTAACTAATTTAAAATTATAAAAATTTTAAAGGGCCTAAATAAAAAATTTTCTATTTTAGGGGGGGTCGAGCCTCTGCCAGCCCCTTAGCTTCGCCCTTGGTGGAACGGTTTAGAGCGATGAATTTCAATATTACAAGATTTAAGTGTCATTCTTTGCTAAATTTCAATATTACGTACGTTTGGGTTTATATATATATATATATATTAAGTTTTTTTACGAATATGATGTTACGAGTCAATCAAACACTAACTCAATTAAAATATTACTAAAATACCCTTTATATGCAAAGTAAGGGCTTGTTTGATAACCAAATGAAAATTTAAATCAACAAAAATGGATATTTTAAGTGATTTAATTTTTTTAACTATGTTTGATAATCCATAATAAAAAGAAAATAATAGAATTTTTCAATGAAAAGTCATGGAAAATGATAAGTAGTATAAGTAGATAAAAGCTACTTATCACTTAATATGTTAAAATTTTCAATTCCTTTTATTTTATTTCTTTTAACATTATCCTTTAAACAATTTACCTTTAAAATTTTAAAAATTAATTTTATCAAATAGTTCAATTATATTCCATACTTAAGTTTAAGAATAATATCAAATAGATTTTATAACTTAAATTTAGTACTTAATTTTTCAGTTTAACAAACAACACTTAATTTATGTTATTATGAAGGTGTAATAAAACTTAATCATAGTAAAATTTGAAACTCAAGAAACAATGAAATTTAAATAATTAACTTGAACATTTCAGCTAAATGTTTATTTGATTTTTATATAAACTTTTAATAAATATATTTATTATATAATTTTTTAACACACATCATGTGCGTGACGTAATCTAGTATCTAATTAAAGGTTTTAGTAGAGGTGCCAAACCAACAAGCTTTGATAGAGATGGAAGAAGTCCTTGACCTTGAGGACTACAATGGAAACAAAAGTCAAGGTTGGAATGGCTTCAATGCGAAGATTGAAATACTAGATGCTTTCATGGTAAAACCCTTGATAAAAGAATGCAAAATCATATAGATGTGCTAAAACTTAGTAATGGAGAGTGGTGTTTTGACGAAGGGACTCTAAAAAATGAAGCTACCTTCTTTTTTATTTCAACAAGGTAGAGGGCTCTCGAGAAAATTTTCACTCCATGGGCTCGTCCTTATATTTCAACTAGAAGATATGTTGAGATTGCAATTTGAGTAGGGTGATGATGGAACTAAAAGGGTGTTAGAGATGGCCCCTCTGAAGGAATCAAGAATCGTGGGCTACATGCTCAATTTCATGAGAGTCAATGGTACACTATTAGTGCTTCAGTTTCTTTGTTGGTGAAAAAAGTGTTCTACAGTGAATGGTTGGAGCCCTTTTAAAATAAAACATTATTGGAGTTGGTTCCGAAAGTTCCTAGTCCAGAGGACTTCACTCAATTTAGACCTATCAATTTGTGTTCAATGCTCTATGAATCGTGACTAAAATATCTACAATCAACTTAAATGCACCATGCTCTATATTAGTGCTCCAAATTAGGTCTGCTTTATATTAGACAATAGTGAATAATTTATTCACCAACCGCTGATAAATGACTCATGCATTCTTCAACCCAAAAGGCATCATATTATAATAGAACAACCCATCTTTAATGATGAAAGTTCTTTTTTTCCTAATCATTCAAATCGATAAAAATTTAATTATATCCAAAGAAAGTATCTATGAAGCTCATGAAATCATGTCCAACTGAGTCCGCTAACCGATCAATGGAAAGCAATGGAGTATCTTTGGGGCAAGCTTTGTTCAAATTTGTGAAGTCCACACACATTCGCCGTTTATTTCTAAGCTTAGACACCATTACTATGTTTGACACGCAGCTCGGGTAGGTGACTTCACAAATGAACCTAGTGATTAATAACTTATGCACCTCCAGTATTGTCGCTGCTACTATTTCCAGAGAAAACCATTGTTTTTCCTATTTTACTAGTCGAACATGGGGGCCCACCCTCAAAGAATGTTGAATAAGGAAGTATGGATATCGGGCATCTTAGCAGCCAACCAAGCAAAAACATCCTTACATTATATAACGATCCGAATTTCAGTGCTATCAAAAAATGTGATTTCAAAACTCCATTTCCGTAAACTGAGTCTATAAGGATGAAATATAAAGGTTAATGAAGTTGTTAAGAAAATATACTAAAGTTTGATTTAGTGATTTAACGAAGAAAAATTAATTAAATCTTAGGGACTAAATTGTAAAAGTCTAATCATTGTTGAGTTTTAATTTGAAAAAGGCTTGGGGACTTAGCAATTATCCAAAGGACCAAAATTATTATTTAACCATTTCCATTATGAATCAGTGGAATATGATGGTTGAATCCACTTTGTTTAATTAATAGCTAATTAAGAATAGTGAAATCTTAATTAAACCAATTAAATAAGCTTAATTAAAATCTAAACCAAGTATATATACTTGAGATAGTGGAATGGAAGATGAAAGAAACATTTTCTTCTTCTCCATTCCACCATCCACCATTGAAGAAAAGAAAAGAAAGAAAACCTTCAACCATTTAAACATTCGACCACCTATTCAAGTAAGTCCCTAAACTAGTTTTCTTTAATTTTTATAAATTTATGATCATAGGAGCTTGATTTAGCTAGACCATGTATCAATTTATTCGATTGTTAAGCTTTTATAAAGTTACCATTATAGATAAATTGATGAATTAAGATTGAATTTGATAGTCATTAAGCTTAGATCATGAAAAGGACTAAATTAGAATGTAAATTGAACTTGTTAGATAACTTTGTAACATTAAGGACTAAATAGAATAAATTAAAATTTACCATGAGATTATACTATGAATAGAAAGTGTAAGGTCCCTAATGAAAGAATATGAAATCGACTATTAATCGATGCTAGATCTTTGAAAAATATACATATCTAGAGTATAGGGACAAAATTAAATCAAATGCAAAATATGAGTAGCTATGTTTTTATATGAATTGAGTATAAATTGATATTATTTTTATTATTGAATTATTGAACGTAGCTAAAGATGATGTCGGGCCATCTAGAAGAAAAGGATAGGCGAGAATCATTGACGAGTAATGGCGATTTTGGTTTGTACTTTTATAATTCGAGTTTAATTCATAAACACACACACACATATATATGCATGCATACACATATGTTTGATATGATACTACCTATTGAGATAAGTATATTATTATTGCATGATTCGGTTAACACATGATTAAATCGACTATTGAAAAATTGGACTAAATTGAATATAGTAGAAAGAAGTATGCTATAAATTGATATATTATTTACAATATGAATTGATGATGGAAATGATATGGGAATGTGATATTGGTTATGTGATGATATGTAAATGGACATTGGATACCTTATTAATTGATCAGGTAGAGTCGGATATAATTAGCATGCCATAGGATTAGATTGTGTATGAATTTATACTTCGACTTGTCTGATGATGCACTTATGTGCTTGTATATTTGCTTCGGTTCATCCAATGATGCACTTATGTGTCAATATATTTGTTTCAGTTCATCCAAATATGCACTATGTGTGCCAATATATTTGCTTCGGTTTATCTAATAATGCACTTCGGTGCCAAATTGGTGTGTTGGTTGATTGATCTATGTATTCATCTTGAGTCCAAGTCTGGTTAATAGGGATTATAAAATATAAACTTGATAAATGATATTGAATTGAAATGATATTATGAAATGGAACCATATGTGCATATATGCGAATGATGATAGAGATAGCATGTGAAAGATCATGCGAACCAGTTATTACGAACACTAAGGGTCGATGTAGAAACAAATCGATAGATTCAAAAATGAAATAAGATAAAGAAATGAGTATTTGGTATGTTTTGAAATTTAAGTATAAGTACCCTATGACTAGAAAGTTGATATGGTATGTTTAACTACATATGTCAAATGAATTGGTATATAAAATTGTTATATACATAATTTATATGTTAGTTGAAGTACTTGGTATGAATGGTACAATGAGATGGTGGAATCATAAAGGTACCAATGAGCTTTACCGCTCAACATACAATTGTTTATTTTCATGTGCAAGTTCTAGTAGATGCTGAAGTCTCAAGATGTGATTCAACATCTAGCCAGCAGCCCTTGACTCAACAACGTTTATATAGTTTCTTTTGTTTTCGATAAATGGCATGTACCTAGGTTTTGAGTTGGTTTTGTATTGTAGATGGTCATTTTTGAATTTTTGGTTGTTAATGTAAAATTTAACTTAGAATATGTCTTGTTATGTATGAATGGAATTAGTATGTTAGATGAAATGGTTGAAATGAAGCAATTATGTGAATGTTTTACTTGTCCTGATTTGATACCATATGGACCTTTTGGAAATAGTAAGTGATGTCACACCGTCAAACTCTCAACATCGTGATAAGGACAAGTCAGTAAGTTATGTTGCGACCTAGAACCCTAAAGTCGTGACGTTAACCTGATATTATGAAATCTTTACATTTTAGTCCTCATTCAACCTCAAGTTATTAAAAAAACCTTTGTAAACTCGCACATGACTCATATATTGTTATATATTATATTATAATGATGTTTTAAGCTAAATAATATGTATTGTCTATGATATTGAATTCAATTTGATTGTAGTTGCTCCAGCAATGAATGTGGTATCTCGTAGCTCGGACCTAGCAATCTGATCGAGTATGGGGTGTTACACATCCAATCAGTAAAGAGCTTAACAACATTTTCTCTACAACCGGAAGGATGTCAATCATCCATCTTTGTGATTTTCTCCATATCATCTTTACTTAAGGATAAATATATTGTTGCTTCTGTTGCTTCAGCTTTTGGAAAGTTACATTCAGGTCTTACTTCTAAACCTTCCAGGTCAATGTTCTCTTCATCAACCAAGTTTGCCACAACTAGTGAGTTTTCTCAGATATGATTATAGCATGCGGTGAGAAGAGGATCAAGGATTGTTAGTTTTTTTGTAAGTTTTAGGAAAATAATAAGATGTTGCGAGTTTTCAACTGATTGCATTTCAAATACCCTTCTTTAGAGGGTGTTGGAAATTTAACCATCATGCAAAAAGTGGTCACCATCATCTTGGCCATTCGCATTATTGGCCTACCGAAGATAGCATTTTATGTTGTCGGATGATCTACCACTAAAAAATCAACCATCTTTGTAGTTGTGTGATCTCTATCCACCTAATACCACTGGAAGGGTAATAAAACTCTTAATTGTTATCGGTTGATTAGCGAAACCATATACTGAGTCAGCTTTCATTAATGTTGTATCTTTGAGACGCATATTTTGGAATGCCTTAACTATTAAAATGTGTGTTGAACTCCTCGTATCTACCAAGATTCTATTAATTTGGAAGGATGAAATGATGGTTGAGACAACAAAAGTGCCATTAACTTTTATGTCCAAAACCTCTTGTTCATCAACCTCTGAAAAACCTCAAGCCCCATGAGGATGACCTAGGCTTCTTAATTGATGTAGCAATAGAAAGAATATTTTGTTGGTAAGCTTCTCGTTTGGAGTTAAAGGTAGCCTACTATTTTTTGCCCCCAATCAAAATTTCAATAACTCCATGGGTTGGTCGCTTACCTTTGTCTTCATGCCGATTGCCGAAAAGTTTTACTTCCTAATCATTTTCCCTATTTAGTGGATAGGAATCCCAAGCAACATATTGTTGTAGTTGTCCATTTCAGATAACATCTTTTATTACGTCTTTAAGCTAAATGCATCGGTTCATAGTATGAATCCTTAGCATTGTGGTTACAAAAATGAAAAGGTGAATCATCTCGACGAAGATTAAAAGGCACAGTTGGCGAGTTTGGTAAGATTCCTTGATAATCAACTTGTTCAAATATTCATAACGATTATATGAAACTTATTTTCGTTGATGTTGGTTAGGGCGACTGTTCCTTATGGGTTTTGAGTGACGTGGTAGACCCACGGTATTGACCATTCGCATACCCCTTTGTTGCGAAAGGTTATACAGGTGGAACCGCCCATCACCTACTAGGGGGTGAGTCCTCTATTGGGGTTGATGTTTGCGTGTTGTTTTCTGATGGAGATGCGATGGAGAAGTTTGCTTGAAAAATGGGTATTCTTGGGTTGCTTAATTCATCGACTTAGTTTGATATATGTTCATCTGATCATCCTCTGTAAAGTAGTGGACCATCTCATATAGTTTGGATAACTTCTCTAGAGGGTTATTGATAAGTTGGAATCGAAAAAAATTTTATGTGGTTTTGGTCGAAAAGGCTTGGATGGCCAGAAAACACCAGAAATACCTTTGTTATCATAGTTGCAGTATTAAACCATTTCATGAATTCGCGAAGGGGTTCATTCTCCTTTTGTTAGATAGATATGAAATAAGTTATAGACCACGTGAAGTTTTCTTTGCCAAGAACTTGCTAATGAATAACACAACTAGTTAATCTAAATTATTAATAGACCTTGAGGGAAGAGATATATTCCACAGCCTAACAGTATCAGAAAAGGTCATGGAGAAAAATCTACATTAGATGGCATCGAAAGCCCCACAAGTATGTTCATATGGTTCTTGTAGTGTGCTAGGTGGTCTTTTGGGTTACCTACGCTAGAATTTGATAACTTGGGAAACTTAAAGTTGGCAAAAAGGTTGTAGGTTAGTGCTATGGGGGTTAAGGCTCGTTGGCACAGCTCTAGGAAACTTCATCAGCCCTAGAACCCATAGCTTCTTTTGAAAATTCCAATTTAAGGGTTGTAATTTTCTCTTCAATGAAAGCAACTTTGTTATTGATAGGTGGAGGCTCCTGCATTACTTCATCCCACTGAAGTTCTTTTCGATCTTTACAAACAGTGGATTTGGCCATTCCTTTCGATTTTATTGAAAGGGGTAAATCATCTATTGGGAAATATGCTCATATTGTAGTAAACATGTAACTATTTTCTATTTATTTGAACGGTGAATAAATAAATAAAGTTAATTTCACATTTCACTATTATGTCTTTTGTATTTTCTATCTTTTATATTTTACATGCATAACAAAATTATGACAAGGAAATATTAGCTCATTGATTGTCTAAAGTTCAAACTAAAGATAAGTGGCATTGTAAAAAACATTTACATTGCGAGAAAGATAATTTACTTCAGTAGATAATCTAAATGAGCCCATAATTCCATAAAAAAATCAAAGTGAGCATTTGATTCAAATACTGAGAAGGATTATTATGCCGTCTACAATTCATTATGCCATCTACAATTCCAATTAGGAAGATGGTTAGTCATGGCTATCGGAGCAGTTGACTCCACGAGTAAAGATATAGATGTATCCATTGGAAGAATGATACATTGGACTAGACCCATGATAAATTAATTCTGAATTTGTTTGTGAATTAATTCACTTGTGGCGTTCATGGTGTGATTTACTTAAATCATGAGTTAGTCACTGACCATGCGTATGCAACTCATGTGCTTTGATATAAGTGGAGGCTTATGCTTTAAAGATGATCAAGCCCACAGCCGATATGTGGGGTACATGACTTGTGTATGGCATGGCTTTACTAGCAACAGGGGAATTTATAACTCAATTAAAAAGATATCATGTCATTGACATTTTTTGGATTGATAAATATGGAACGTGGTCACATGTTGCTTATTCTCGAACGAGCAATTTATCATAGTAATTTATTGACAGTAATCATATTAATCATGGTACTTCTTGTAGACTGACTCCATGATTAAGTAATTGTGAATTATCGAAATGATATTTCTAAACATAATTGCAATCACTAGAGCCTAATTTTATGTCTGATTGGTCCCTCTGCTAGCTTAACTAAAGCTCGATTGGACTACATTTTAATCAGAAGAAAATTCTACGACTTCGGGAATAATTTAATGGAGTCGATTTATTTGATGTGGAATTAAATTAGGTGGTCGTAAAAATTGTTCAACTAGAGAATTTGATTAAAAAAATTCTTAAAAAATTAATTTGGAAAATCTAAGTGATTTTTAGGAAAATTAATTTTGATCAAGAAAAATTAAATTAATCAAATCAATTAAAATTAATATGATATTTTTGGAAATTAATCTTCAAGTCAGTTAATTGGCCCAATGGGTAATTGAACATGAAAATTGGACCTGAGATCATAAATTGGGCCCAGGAGCCCAAAACTCAGGCCGATGTGTGAAACCGAGCTAGCGGTCCAAACGGTGGCTAGAACAGACCAGTTGGGTCGTCACTGACCCAGACCGAACAGATAGCAACCGAACCGGCTTGGGGTACCGTAAGGGTGTCGCACTTGCATTACCAGACACAATAGTGCCAGTGGCTGCAACGGCGACATCCCGG
Organism: Gossypium raimondii; assembly: GCF_025698545.1. NCBI lineage: Eukaryota > Viridiplantae > Streptophyta > Magnoliopsida > Malvales > Malvaceae > Gossypium > Gossypium raimondii. The sequence goes on from NC_068574.1 coordinate 53,546,458, forward strand.
TGGCCGGTGGCAGTCAATTATCGATGGTTGAGCAGTGGAAGAGTTACACTCCTACTAGGACTCTACTAGAGAATCTGATTTCTGATTAATTATTCTAAAAATAATATCATTTTAATAGTTTAATATTAAATTTAATTTGATACTTATCTTAATATTATTTTATTAATTTTATATTAAAGTGATTATCTTAATATTAAATTTAATTTAATGTTTATCTTGTAGATAATAATTCTATTATTTTGATAAGATTTAATATTTAATTTAATTTAATATTTATCTTAATAAATATTATATTAATTTAAAACTAAAGTGATTAAGTTTAATTATAGTTGAACTCTCTAAACTCTCCATATATAATGAGAGCCATGGGTCATTATTTACACACTTGAATTCAAGAAAAAGTTGTAGAGAAAAAAATCTCTCAAGAGATTATTCCAGAAAATTTTTAAGATATTTTTCTAATTACAATTTGACTCAAAAGTTTAGTAAAATTGCAAAATTACCCCACTGGTAATTTTTGTGAATTTTTTTTATTCGAAGCGAGCCCACACTCGGTAGATGTGAGCTTGAGGATAGCGAAGAAGACTACTCGGTTGAAACGCTCATCCTAAACGAATCGAAAGCGTACAATTTTGATTAGGTGTTTATTACTTTATATATCACAACAAAGATCTTATTTTGGAAAAAAAAATTAAAACTCTGGTTTTTCCCTAAATTAATTTTCCGCTACATTTTCCAAACCCGATTTTCTAACAATTGATATCATGATCCATGTTGTGTTATATCTATAAGCAAAAATAGATAAGCAAAAATAAATTTCTCTTCTTCTTGAATGATTTGATTACATTGAAAGTGACATTCGTTAGATACTGTACTTGTTTTGACTTATATATGGGAATGAATGCAATATTATATATTTGTTATATAATTATTTTTTATTGCCGAGGTTGTGGTTCTTAGGAAATAGACTGTGGACTATCATCTCCATGTAGGTCTATATTTTTTTCAAAATTATTAGAATTCTTGTGAGCCGGAAACAGACATAAGACTTAAATGTAATTTTTCTAAAAAGAGTCCATGATGAGAAAAAGATGTGATGAAGGTTAAAGATCCAAGGAATGTCTTGTGGTGAAAATTATGTAATTTTCTTTTTTCATTTACTTTCTACAAATAGAACCATGGACACCTTAACTGACAATTTTATTTTAATTACCTATCTGATTGTATATTTGTTTTATAATTGTTTATAATATTTATATTATGTAATGTTATAATTGTGATATATATATGAGACTTGATCGATTAAAAATAAAAAGTGTGGTAATGAGAAAATACCTATGATGTATTATTCTATTCACTTCTTTAGGTTATTCGATAACTGTGAGAAGTGTGGTAAAGAGAAGGTGCATGTCTAGGATTGACTCTGGCTAGGAAATGCTTGGTTTTTAAGCAATCAAATTCGACTCACCTCCCTTTCCTGGGACTCTACCTGGTGCATAGTTTGCATTCACTTCTTCAATTTTTCCTTTAAAAGAAAAACTGTGGAGAATCAAAATTATTTGTTTTAAGATTGATTGATTCTTGTGAATGGATATTATTTCCATAGCATGCCATGCGTATATTGGAAGCATGTCATTTAGATTAGGTAAGAATGCCACTAGGACTATTGTATAATCATTCTTGAAATTAGGGATAAAAAACCTTGCATGTCTTTTGTAATACCCCCTACCCGTATTCGTCGCTGGAATAGGGTACGAGACATTACCAGATTTTACCAAATTAATTTTCCATTATTATGAGTTAAATACTATTCATTTATTGAAACATGTCATGGTGTCCCTTGGATGGGCCTCCGAAGCCCAAAACATACATCGAGACTAAATCGAGATTAAATCGAAACCATAAGAAATTTTTTCTTTTTTTTTTAAATCTCATTTTTTTTATGAACTCAATATAATCCCTTTATAAATTTCTAACCTTCCCTGCAATTTTAAACTGAGACTAATCTAAACCAACCAATCCATTTCAACATATTTTCAAGGTAGATTTAACAAATTCATAAGATAACCTCATCACATACCAAAACCAAAATTTGTTAGCTATATCAATGGCTAACCATACATTCATTTCACATTAACATTTACTTTACTAGCTTATACATGCCATTGATTTCCAACATAAAGTTTCTTTATATACCGAAATCTTTAGGTTGATAGTGTGATGCGTCTCCGACCAAATCCAACCTCCGAGCTATTAACACTACAACACAGGGGAAAAGGAAACAGGGTAAGCACTTTGTGCTTAGTAAGCTCATGTAACAAGAATTATACTTACCTAATATTTTCAATACAATGCAATAAACATTCATACATCCATTCAATGCATTATTCCCTTAACATGCACAAACTCAACATTCAAGTTAGTTCAATAATTTCCATGTATCAATAATATATATACCATGATTGATGAGCTCATCAATACCATGATTTCCATTTCCTTGTTATTTTTTCATATTTATCCCGTTGAATTTCTCAAAATTTCGATGGATTTTCAGGGGTACACTTTAGTGTACAAATCCGGGTCCATCAATTCATATTCATGTGCCCACATTTCCATTTCAAAGAGCACACTCCTGCGAATCTCATCCTTACAGCGAGATTACCAGTCCAGGCTAAATCCCCTGTAATATAAACTCATAGAGTATTGTCGGGATTACTAGTCCAGGCTAAATCTCCTACAATAACAATTACTCTAATGAGCTTGGATCTGAATTACCAGTCCAGGCTAAATTCAGACCCTAATTCGGATCACCCGTCTGGGCTAAATCCATTTTCCACATATTCTTCGGGAGGGCTATATCAGGATAGGATCACCCGTCCGGGCTAGATCCTTTTTACCGTCAATTCCTTTTCAGAGATCTATCGAATTTTCCTTCCATTCAACTGGGATTTCTTCCCCTTTTTATCAAATATATCAATGTTTAATCAATTTTCATACAATGAACATTCAAATCATATTCACATCAATAACAAACATTTCAAGCAATTAAGAATATAATTCAAGTCACACGAACTTAACTCGATACTTGTTTGTATGCAAAAATCTACTAATCTCGAACTTTTTCTTTTCCTCAATCTAGCTTCAGATTTGAATTTTTGGATTTAAATAAATAAATTTAATCATTAATTTAATACATTTCATGTTCATATGTAACATTATCTATAATCCCATTATTATTTATAGTTCATTTAGAGTTGTCTCCTTGAGTCATAGTCACTAAATTATTTATATCTTGAGCTACGAAACTTCAAATTAAGATCCGCTAATTTTTCCCAAAACTAGACTCACATATATTCTTACCATAAAATTTTAAGAATTTTGGTTTAGCCAATAAGTACAGTTTATTCTTTAAAGTCACCCCTATTTTGTTGTTTGATAGTTTTGACCCTTCTTCACTAAAAATTAATTATCTCCTCGTACAGGATTAGGATGATGTTCTTGTTTGTTTATTTTAAAAATAGACTCATTAAGGATTTTAAACATATAAAATTAAGCCCATAATTATTTTTCTTCAATTTTTGATGATTTTCCAAAGTCAGAACAGGGGAACCCGAAATCATTCTGCCATTATCTCACAAAACCTATTATATCTCATGATTTACAATTCCATTGCTTACACCGTTTCTTCTATAAGAAACTAGACTCAATAAGATTTAATTTCCTACTTTATTCATCCTCTACTTTGATCTATAAAATTTTTGGTGATTTTTCAAAGTTAACCTACTGTTGCTGTCCAAAACTGTTTTAGTGCATGATATTAATTACCATTTTCTCCTAAGCTTTCAATAAATGATAATTTCATCCCTCCTCAATTAACCCCTCAATTGTGCTGATTTTTCTTAATTAACACTTTATTCTATCACTTTAAACTACTTTATAACCTTTGGAAATCAGAATTCTAGCACTAGACTTTAATTCCAAACTTTTTCACAATTAGGTCCTACAAATCAATTTCTATTGAAATTACCTAATAAAATCATCACATAAACAAATTAAAGCTTCAATTTCATGCTATTTCATCATAAACTTCCAGCACATATTCATAGAAACTTTCAATTTCATTCATAAAATCAAAAACTAATGAATTTAGTAATAGGATCTATTTGTAAAAGTGTTAGAAACACAAAATTACAAGAAAAAGGTAATGATTAACTCACTTGGTGCAAAAATTATGAAATACCAGCTTGAATAAACCCTTAGGACGTTTTTTTCTGATTATAATGAAGAAAATATGAAGAGAATTCTAGATATTACAAGTTGGTCCCATTTTTATTTTAGTAAATTTTGTTATTTTCCCATTTTGCCATTATTTCACCAATTCTCCTGATTTTTCTCAGTTTATGCCGCCAAAGATATCTCCTTTTGGGCTTATTTTCAATTTATGTCCCTCCTCATTTAATAATTGTGCTATTTAATCCTTCTAGTTACTTTTACACCCTTCAATTTAGTCCTTTTCACTTAATTAACTACCCAAACGTAGAAATTTTCTATCGAAATTTTAATACCATATTACTAACACTTCATAAATGTTTATAAAAATATTTTCGACTCGGTTTTATGAGATCGAGGTCTCGATACCTTGTTTTTACCCAATTTTTTCAATAATTTTTTTTCTAACTAACCACTAAATCGGTAAAATTTTTCTATCGATATTTTCATACGATTTTCCTATCATATCAATATTCATGCAAAAATATTAAAATAAATTTCTCTTTAAATCGAATTTGTGGCTACCAAACCATTGTTCCGATTATAACACCCATTACCCGTATTCGACACCGAAATAGGGTACGAGGCATTACCGGAGTTTACTAATTAATTATTAGACATTTCATTTTTATCTAGCATTCATATTTATAACCCATCAAAATCAAAACATTAATGATCTAGTGTTAACCAATTTAACTTGTACATGCCATTATAACCAGAATCAAATCATCCAAAATTACCAATAGAACCAATGGATAATGTGATATATCTCCAACAAGCTTCCAATCCAATCGAGCTTCCGATAATTATTTCAAAACATCTAATAATTATACATATTACCAATAATAATTCAATTCCAATAAAAAACACACATATATGTATATAATATTCATTACCAAATAATAATCACTTCAATTAAATTTATACAAAATATAGTTCATATGAATTTAACCTGCTAAATTGCGAAATACCAAAATTGAGGTTATTTTGAAAATTTTCTATTTTTCTCAATTTCCACCCAATCATAATCTAAATTAATATTTCATTCAATGTATTAATTTAAATAATAAAACAATTCATTTCATGTAATTTGGTCACTTTTTGACATTTTTTTGTAAATTTACCCTTAAAGTTTCATATTTGTTCAATTTAGTCTCTGAACACGAAACATGTAAATTGGTCATTTTAATGAAAACTCATGCTAGTTGAATAATCATATATTTTCCTCCTCCTCCTCTCCATTCCACATCCTTAATGTATATAACATGCTTACCTATAATTTCACCATTTACTTATATATTCATTCAAAGCCATCCACTTGAGTCGTAGTCACTAAATTATTTATATCTTGAGCTACAGAACTCGAAATTAAGATCCGTTAATTTTCTCTGAAACTAGACTCACATATATTCTTACCATAAAATTTTTAGAATTTTTGGTTTGGTGAATAAGTGCATTTTATTCTTTAAAGTCATCCCTATTCTGCCGTCTGACAGTTCCGACCCTTCTTTACTAAAAATTAATTATCTCCTCGTACAGAATTAGAATGATGTTACCATTTATTTATATTGAAAATAGACTTATTAAAGATTTAAACATATAAATTTAAGACTCTAATTATTTTTCTCCATTTTTTATGATTTTCAAAAGTCAGTACAAGGGAACCCGAAATCATTCTGACCTTGTCTTACAAAATCTATTATACCTTATAATATACGATTCCATTTCTTACACTGTTTCTTCTATGAGAAACTAGACTGAATAAGATTTAATTTAATATTTTGTTCACCCTCTAATTAAATTTATACGATTTTTGGTAGATTTTCAAAGTCAGACTACTGCTGCTGTCTCAAAACTGTTTTAGTGTAAAATGTTGATAACTAAATTTATAACACTTTCCTTTCCTTTCTCTTCAATATTTTCCATCACTTTCTCTTATTTCCATTTAATAACATAACAATAATATACAACCTTATATAATGAAACTCTTCCTTAACATTAATTTTCTACTTTTCAATAATATCAAACTCAAAAGTATATAAAAATCTTGATGTTCTTACCTTATGCCATTGATTTCAATCTTTAACTTGATTTTTCTCCCTCCTCCAACTTCTATTTCTTGAATCTAACTTGATATTCTAGCTCCCCATAGTCTCCCTGTTATCTTTCTCTCTTGATGGATATGGAAATTCTTTTAATTTCTATGTGAAAATGGTGAATTTTGGTAAAAGAACCAAATTGTAAAGAAAAGAAAGTTTCTCTCTTTCTTTTCTCTTCATACTTTAGTTGCATGGGGAAAAAGATGATTCTTCATCTTTTCTTCCACATGTATATATACTAAATAAATTAATAATAAAATAATAAAATATCATTTAAAATCTAATTAAAATATTAATAAACTAATATTTATTTATTTATTTAATATAAAATATCTACAACATCATCATTATTTTCTAGATTTCTCTTTCCTCTAATTGACCATTTTCTCTTTAGATCTTTTAAAATTCCATCCTTGAGTCATCACATAATTTGGTAAAATTATAATTTAGTCCATCGTAATTCTTCATCTATTCAATTTGGTCCCAATTCATCCATTTTCCTTAGTTTCTAGATTATTCTACCTTTAAAATATTTACACTATTGGTCCTTCAACTTTTTCATATTTACACTTTAACCCCTAAACTTTTGAGTATTTACTATTGGGTAACAAAATTTTTCCCACTTTTGCAATTTAATCATTTCTTGAATTAATATGTCATAATATACTTCCCAATATTGACATAAATAAATTACCCTTTTATCACTTTATTTCCTTATTTTTCCATATCGGGATATTATCTTACTTTCTCACTGTAGAAATTTTCGGGATATTATAATTTTATAGCTAGTTAACCCTTCTAGCTTCTAGAATTCAAATTCTACATTTTATACAAATAGGTTCTTTCCTTAATTAATCACTAAATCGATAAAATTTTCATATCAGTATTTTCATGCAACCTTCCTATCATAATGCAACCCATGTCATAATTTTAAAAAAAAATTTCTCATCGGATTTGTGGTTCTAAAACCACTTTCCAACTAGACCTAAAATCGGGCTGTTACACCGATAACCTTGAATTTAGGCCATTACATTTTTAAAGTATTGAGTGGGAGAAAGTCCTTGAAAAAGACCTACGGCATCCATTGGTGGTCTCTAAGTGATAGTATGATAAAGTTTCGAGCCGGTTCTTACCCTGGCCATACCCCAAGGTAAACTTTGTCATGTGGGTTCACTAGATTGGGTTTCCTTTAAAGAACAACTAGTCATGCATGACTTTCAAAGAGATTATCCCAAAATGACTCACAAATGAAAGCATGTTCATGATAGGTGTTGAGTCAACGATTACACACTCAATATCATTGCTTATTAAATAGTTTCCCAAGAAACAATATTTAAGCGAGAGATGATGGTCAAACGTTAAACGGCTGTTAGTTTGTGTGGAGTCTTGAGAATTAAGATTCATGAATTGATTGGATGTAATCCATGTTTTTGCTTGCTAATCATGGGACTCCAAGGCGACATGGTTGATGGGTGTGAGAATGATTGCAGCAACGAAAAAAATTTTCAAGGTTTTAATACAAGACGCATGCATTATAGTGTATTATTGATATGTTGCTAAAATGAAAAATATGTGCTTAATACAAAATAATAATTAGTGAAATCTTTAATTTTTTTCAGTTCAAATATGTCCCCTACTCCTTTTTATTAGCATTCTTACTGAGAATAAATTAAATAAGGATAACTTTCGAGAATGGAAATAGAACTTGCTGATAGTTCCCAATTGTGAGAAACACAAATTCGTTCTTGACGAAATGTGCCTTCCTGAAGCTTAGCCCAAAGCGAGAAATTGCTGGAGAGATTTTGACACGATTACTCGATGTTACATCTTAGCGATCATGAGTAGTGTGTTGCAAAAACAATACGAGAATTTTTGTACTACCAAGGAGATCATAGGAGGCCAAGTCGCATTGGCTCGACAATCCGTTATTACAAATTTGATTAGTTCTCAACAAAAAAATGCACTCTAGTCAAAGAATATATGCTTAAGCTTATGAGATTCTTTGTGAAAATGGAGGACAACAGGGTTGAACTAAACGTGAGCAGTAAAATAAAATAGTGTTTAAATCCTTAACCAAGAAGTTTGTTGGTTTTAGGGCCGTTTACAACTTGGGGAACAAAGGGCTTGCATTGACTCAGTTCATGAAGGAATTAAAATCCTATGAGTTGATGTTAAATGATGGTAAGTTGGTTCAGGAGAAACTTGAGGCAAACTTAGCTGTAGACTTCTCTTCCTCTGAGGGGAAACAGGAAACTAAGGGAGAGAAGAAACCGATTAAGTCTTTGGTTCCACCTCATGTGGATAGGAAGAAGGTTAATAAGTCAAAAGATCCTAAAAAGATCAAATATTTCTTCTGCAACAGAAAAAGACATTTCAAATCAAACTGCAAGGAGTATTTGGATTACCTAACTGAAAAGGGCAAATGTATGGAACTCTTTGTGGTTGAAGCTTTCTTAGTGGAAAAATCAATTGACAACTAGATTATTGATTCTAGAGCCACTAACCATGTGAGTATTTCTTTACAAGGGTTTAGTGAAACGAGAAGTCTGCATGATAGAAGCCTTTCGTTACAGACCGGAGATGGGAGCTATGTTTCAACCAAAGCAATGGGAGAAGTTATTTTACACCTTGATAATTTTAGGAAGATTGTTTTAAAGAACGCGTTTTATGTACCTCATTTTAAGAGGAATTTAATTTCTGTTGCATGTTTATTTTATGACAGTTATACCATGATATTCAATAAAGGGACTGCTATTCACAAAAATTGTTCATTAATAAGTAATAGATTGGTGGAAAACAATCTCTACTTTATCAAACCAAATAACTATTCGGTGCTTCAAACTGAAATGGTGAATAAAAAGCTTAAAAATTCTCACTCTAATTAGGTGTATCTATGGCACTTAAGACCTGGTCATATTAACTAAGAAAGAATCACTAGAATCGTGAAAGATGGCCCTTTAAGTATGCTTAAGGAAGTTAGTCTTCCACAATGTGAATCTTGCTTGGAAGGTCCAATGACTAAGAGGTATTTTAATGGGAAAGGTACAAGGGTCAACCAACCTTTAGAACTTGTGTACAGTGATTTATGTGGTCCCATAAAGTTACAATTATAACGTGACTTTTATCAACGACTATTCTCGATATGGATATGTGTATCTAATGCACCGTAAAAGTGAAACCTTCGATAAATTTTGAAAGTTTTGTGCAGAAGTGGAAAAAAATTAGGTTTATCTATAAAGAATCTCCGGTCTGACTGAGGTGGAGAATACTTGTCTGACGAATTTTGAGGATACCTCATAGAGAATGGGATTCTATCCCAATTGACTGCGTCGGGCACTCTATAGCAAAATGGCATAACTGAGAGAAGGAATAGTGTAACACCCCTAACTTGTATTCGTCGCCAGAACAGGGTTATAAAGTATTATCAGAATAAACAGATTAAATACAGACATTTCATATTATCATTTAACATTCATGTCAAATATTATTCGTAAAGTCCCTTATGAGAGCCCTTGAGGCTCAAATTTCACTTTAGAATTAAATCTGGACTAACTCGAAATCTCAGAGAATTTTTTGCAAAATTTCAAAATTTTCCGAAGTGCAGGGGTCACATGCCCGTGTGGTCAGGCCGTATGGCTCACATGGCCAAGTGACACACCCGTGTCTTAGGCCGTGTGGTATTTGAAATAGGGCACAAGGTCGTGTCTTTAGCCCGTGTAACTCTCTGACTTGCAATACATTTAAGTGTAGGGGTCACACGGCCAAGCCACACGCCCGTGTGCCAGGCCGTGTGAAAATTCCTGAGCATTTTGTTTTGAACTTTTCAGATGCAGGGGACACACGGCCAAAACACACGCCCATGTGCTAGGCCATGTGTCACACATAGCTGAGATACACGTCCGTGTCTCTGCCCTTGTGGACAAAATAAGGTCATTTCTAAGCTCTATTTCTCACCCATTATTGTCTTCCACCTACATTAACACTTAAACACATTCCCAATCCAATACAAGACATTTAAACCAAGCCAAAACCAAGTCATATGCATGATATTTTCATTACATGTATTCATAAACTCTATCTTACCTAATTGATCAAATTCACATATATGCATATTTTACCAAATATGTTATCTGATCCAGTCATCCATGTACTTACCATCATTTGATCATTTCAAACATACATCAAGTATATTAAGACTATTTACACATCAAAACATACCAAAGATAGCCCTTTAAATGGCTATTTACAACCAAAATATGTATATGCCATCCATTGTCAAGTTAACCTATACATGCCATTATAACCAAAATTAGTTTCATACTTGTACCGAAAATGGGTCCGTGGATAATATAAGTGATCTCCGCCAAGCTTCCAACCCAATGAGCCTCCGAGAACTATAAAATAGAGGAAATACAACTGAATAAGCACTTAGTGCTTAGTAAGCCCGTATAACGAAAAATTTACTTACCATTCATTTGCATTTATAATAAACATACAAGAATACATCCAAAGCAATTTGGCAATTAGCCTAACACATATAACCTTACAAACATGTTAGTCATGTATTTCATGTGAATAACAAGAACAAGGATGAGCTCATCAAGTATCGAGTTTTCAAGTATTTCATACATATACAGATAATAGTTTCATTTTGATTTCACATGTTCTCATGTCAGAATTTCACCCGTTGAATCATTTGAAATCTCAATGGATACTTGGGAAGTACACCTGAAGTGTACAATACTATAAATCTGTCAATTCATGTTCAGAAGTGCTTTTATGAGCACTTAAACAGAAAGCTCTCTCTCAAGCACTATAATGGGAAGCTCATTGAGCCTTGTACAGGAAGCTTATCCGGGCAATATAATGAGAAGCTCACAAAGAGCCTATAACGGGTAGCTCCAAAGTGTAATCAACGGGTAGCTCCATAGAGCACTTAGCGGAAAGCACCAAATAGCCATATAATGGGAAGTTCAAGAAAGCACTAATGGGAAGCTCGCAAAGAGCCTATAACGGGACGCTCATAAGAGCTGCGGTGTGCCCACAACACATGTAGGGTTACAACCGATCGAGATGCTACAAAGAGTATTTAACGGAAACCTCGCAAAAACACTATATAACGAGAAGCTTGAGAGGGCTTGTAATGGGACACTCTTTCAAGCTACGATATGTTCACAACATATGCAAGACCACTACCATTTCGAGAAACAGAACCCTGTATCCAATCGAATTTCATTCATTCAAACGGGATTTAACATTTATCGGGTATTTTACAGATATATGATCAGATTTCATATACATGGCCAATACACAATTCACATACAAATCATTCAAATCAATTTGAACATATAATTACACAATTAAGTCACACAAACTTACCTTGACAAATGTTCGTGAATCGTAATCTACTAATCCAATATTTTTTTCCTTTTATCGATCTAATTCCGTATTGTCTTTCCGACTCTATACGAGTAAATTTAACTTAATTTAATAAAATTCATAATCAATTCAATCCTTTTCACATTTTAGGAAAAATTATCATTTTGCCCCTATACTTTTAATTAATGACGATTTCGTCCTTAGGCTCGGAAAAATGAAATTCATTTAATTTAGTCATTATTCCAAGCCTAGTCGATTTTTACACATAACAATAACAGTCCATGAATTTCTCAAAAATCATAATTTTTCCATGAATTTTACAACTTATCAATTTAGTCCCTAAATCATGTTTTCATCAAAATTCCCTTAACAAAAGATGTTTCTATCAACAACCTTTTTATTTTCTAACATAAAACTTCATAATTCAACTATATTAATCCATGGAAAAATCCTAGAACTTTGATAATTTTTCAAATCAATCCCCAAAATAGCTTAATTAAGCTATTACAATCTCGAAAACATAAAAATTACTAAAAACGAGACTAGAATTCATACCTAATTAAGCCAAGAAAGCTTGCTTGAGCTTTTTTCTCTTAGCTAGGGTTTCCAAAAAAAAATTGGGAAAGATGATGATAAATGATGATATTTTTTGTTATTTAATTATTTTTCATCTTTTCATATTTTCTTTTCAATTTCATCATTTTCTTTAATTAAATTTCCATGGATGAATCATCATCCTTATCTACTAACTTCTTTTAATGGTCTATTTGTCATATAAGGACCTCAAACTTTAAATTCTATAGCTATTTAATACTTATAGCTATTAGAACCCAACTTTTGCATTTCATGCAATTGGGTCCTTTATCAATTAAACATGTAATCGGTTAAATTTTCTTAACAAAATTTTCATACGATTTTCCTATTATAAATCAAACCATAAAATAATATAAAAAAATTCTTTTTGGACTCGAATTTGTTGTCCCAAAACCATAATTTTGATTTTACTAAAAATGAGCTGTTACAAATAGAACCTTGCTTGACATGGTTCGTTCAATGTTAAACTATAACTTCCTATTTCCTTCTTGGGATATGTGATACAAACGGCTTGCTATATTCTAAATGATGTGCCAACCAAGTCTTCTTGTAAGACACCTTATGAATTATGGTATAGAAAGAAAATCGCTCTAAATCACTTTAGAATATGGGGTTGCCTAACACACATTGTGGATAAGAATGCAAAGAAGTTGGATGCACGGACAGAATTGTGCATGTTTGTAGGATATCCAAAAGGAACAAATGGAGGACTATTCTACAATCTGAAAGATAATACGATTAAAGTTTTTACTCATACTACTTTCCTCGAGGAAAGCTACATGAATAACTTGAAGCCTCAAAGTAAAGTGGTACTCGAGAAACTTTAGGGAGTGGTAGAACAATCACCAAGTTCAGTTCTCGAGAAACTTGTAGAAAAACCTGCAAACGATCAACAGCATAGAAGAATTCATCGTAGTGGGAGAGTTTTTAAGAAATCAAACTTCTTCGTCTATGATAGTAGTTTTTATAATACGGAATCCAATCATGATGATGATGATCCACTCAATTACGAGGAAGTTATGCAGGACATTGATTCCAAGCTCTAGAAATAGGCCATGGATGTCAAGGTGGATTCTATGAAATCCAATACGGTGTGAGAACTTGTAGTCTTACCGATTGGGATTAAATCTATAAGGTGTAAGTGGATCTACAAGAAGAAGAAAAAAAACAAAAGAGAAAGTGGAAACACACAAAGCTAGACTTGTAGGGAAAGGTCACACACAGAAAGAATGCATCAATTATGATGAAACCTTTTCTCCGGTAGCCATGCTCAAGTCTATCTGCATATTCTAATCCATTACCACAGCTCTCGATTATAAGATCTGACAAATGGATATCAAGACAACATTCTTGAATGGCTATCTTGATAAGACCATTTACATGGCTCAACCCACTGGTTATGTTGTCAAAGGAAAGGAGCAAAAAATTTTGCAAATTGTTAAGATCCATTTATAGATTTAAGCAAGTGTCCCACTCATGGAATAAAAGATTTGATCAAACAATCAAGACTTTTAGATTTGAGAAAAATGTTGATGAACCTTGTGTTTATAAGCGTATAAAGGACAAAAAGGTGGTCCTCCTCGTTTTGTATGTCGATGATTTTCTACTTATTAGAAACGATGTAGGAGAATTGTCATTGGTTAAATTATGGTTAGCTCAACAGTTTAGCATAAAGGACTTGGGTGAAGCTAGTTATATTTTTAGAATTTGAATCCTTAGGGACGAAAGAATAAAACGATAGCTCTATCTCAAGTTTCATACATCGATAAGGTACTGGAACATTTTGCAATGATCGATGCAAAGACAAGCGTTCAACTGACTACATCAGGTTTTCATCTTTCTTTATATAACTTGTAACAACTCGGTTTTGACCGTAATTAGAATAGTGGTTTCGAGACCACAATTCTGAGTCCAAAAAATATTTTAATATTATTTTTTGTGTCTGTGATATTTGAATTTGATTGTGTGAAAATTTTGCAAATTAATTTGGCCGTTTGTGTGTTTAATTTGATAAAACTACTAAATTGTATAAAATGTAAAAGTTGTTAGTTAAAGTGTAAAGCACCTATTTGGTAATGGCTTTTTAACTTGAAGTCCTTAAAGGGCAATAAGCCCATTTAAAAGATGGTGGACGGCAAGATGGCTAAAAAAAAGTCATGCATTATATGTTTTAATTATTATTTTAAAAAGGTTAAAATAGTAAACTAATAATAATGTTATTATATGATAATAAAATAAAACAAAGCCATGGTTGTTATTATTTTTTTCCTTAGCCAAATGTGAACAAAAGAAAAAGAAAGAAAACAAAGCTAGGGTTCAGCCATTTCTAAGCTTGATTCAAGGTGAGTTCTAGCTCGGTTTTTGATAATTTTTATGTTTTTGAGATCGTTGCTAAGTTATCTTTAAAGCTCATGATTGAATTTTTTATTTGGTTGTGTATTTTGTGATATGCCATTAAAGAGAGCTTATTGTTTTTGTTGTTAGATGATGGAAATAAATATATGTTGTTAGATTTTCATGTTTCAATTAGTAATTTTAATAAAAAATGTATTAAGGACTAAATTAAGAAAAGTGTAAATTGAGGGACTAAAATGTGAAATATATGACATGCATGGACTTACATGAGCTTAGTGAATATTCGGCTAAGCTATTGTGCAATGAAATTTTGTTTATTTTGTATTTTGTGAAATAGGGACTAAATTATAAAAAGTGTGAAATGTTAGGGGCAAATTGGTAATTTGTCCATTTGTGTGTTTTTGGACTAAGCTAAATAATTTATTGAATAAAAGAGTTAATTTTTAATATGTTTAGATCGAGAAACGAAGAAAACAGAATTGGATCGGGGAAATCGAAAGTAGTCGAGTAGTTGACTCTGTCCGTCGATATCCGAGGTAAGTCTATAAGCATATAATTGTTGTTAAATTTTGATAATATATATATGTTACATGTTGGATGGAATTTTTGTGAATATATTTGTGTATGGCCGAATGTATATTGAGCAAATGAGCTATATTCGAGTTCAATTCGATCGAGATACGTTGTCTGAAAGTCCCGTATGAACCCTAGAATAGATAGGATACATATGTCATGACATAGGATTTCCGATATGTGTTATCGTGTAAGACCACATCTGGGACGTTGGCATTTACTTGTGTTTACGTGTAAGACCCTGTCTGGGACAGTGGCATCAATATGCGATTACATGTAAGACCACGTCTGAGGCGTTGGCATTGTACGAGTTTCTGACTATCCGCGTATCCTTTTTAATTTCGAATGGTTCAACGGGCAATGTGAAGTAAAGACTGAATATGAAATTAAATTACAGGTTCAGGTATGTGTTAGTTATTTGTTTATATGGAAATAAGGTAAGTTGGTTATTTGAATTGATTAAAGTTCTTATTTTGACTATGAACTATGTGCTAACTTGTTTGAACATATATATGATTTAGCTTATTGATGTATTAGTAATAATGAAAGTGAATATATATATATAAGTATATGATTGATTATGTTCGGCCATAAGGTATAGGTATATGATGTTCAAATGTGATTTGGTAGTAAATGATAATTTAAATTTGTTATATGCATATTTGGCCTTCATAATAAAATGTTAATATGTAATTGTTGATAATTATAATTTTTGCTTATGGCTTACTAAGCTTAAATAGCTTACTCTATGTGTGTTATTATTTACCTTTGTTTTTAGATTTTGGAGTCGCGTTACGAGCTCGGGGATCGTCAGCAAGAATTATCACACTATCGACAGTTTTCTTCGGTATTTTACTAAGTAAATTTTTTTGTATATGGCATGTATAGCATAGATGGAATGTTGATTTTGGATCTAGTACTTGTGAATGTCATTAATAGCCATGCGAAAATGGCTTATCTTCTTTTGATCGAGTTTGGTGTCTATGCGTATGGTCTTAATGGTCATTGAAATGGAGTTATAATTATGCATATTTGATTATGGTATAAGATTGTGATATGAAAATAAACGTGATTTATATGTAGTTTGAACACATTAAATTTGATTAAGTGATTAGTATATGTATAATAGTTATGCATTGGATGATGGATTGATTTGGTTATGAGTTGAACCAAATTATCGAATGTATATATAAATATATATATATATATACATATTTTGATGCTTAAATGCTTCCCAATTTGTTACATATATGCTGTACTATTTTGATGCTTAAATGCTGCCCAATTTATTACATATATGCTGTCCAATTTTAATGCTTAAATGCTGCCCAATTTGTTGCATATATGCTGTCCAATTTTGATGCTTAAATGCTGCCCAATTTGTTGTATATATGCTGTCCAGTTTTGGTGTAAAAATGCTGCTCAAACTGTTGTATATATATGCTGCCCAAATTGTTGTATTTATGCTGTCCAAATTTTGGTGTGAAAATACTGTCTACTTTGGTATATAAATGCTGTCCAAATTGATGTATAAAAGTTGTCCAAATAGGGTAGATTACCTATGTTGTAATATGTAGTATAGTTAGTAAATTAAAATGAAATAAATGTTTGGATATATGCTTGATTTATGATATTAAGATTTGATTAGGTAAATGATAAAGATATAGTTGGATTTTTAAACATGGTTAGTATATGAAATTTGATAAATGATGCATGTTTGATTTTAAATTGGTATTGTAGGCCATGTGTATTCGGCTATGGTAGGAACTTGTGATAGATAATACAATGTGATACAAATGGATTTGGTTTAATGTCTTGGCTATAAAAAGAAAATGTTATATATATATATATATATATATATATATATATATATATATTCGAACATGTATGGTACATGGATTAAATGTTATTAAATTAAATGTGTTTTAGGTTGCTTGTAATTTAAATTAGTTTAAAAATCATGAACTTAAGTAACCATACGAAAATAATCCATTTTCATGCTTGCGTTCTAGTTATTAATAATGGCACATCTATACTAGTTATATATAATCTTTATGCTTTTGTTAACAATTTGAATAATATGATGTTTGTAGTTATACTTATACGACTTTGTACTTGATTCATTTTGATTGGTATGATATATGATTTTAGATGTAATAAAATTTATGGAGTTGTATGATTTAGGCTGTAATCTATATGCTAAGTGGTGCATTGTATATGTATAATATATATATAAGTATTTTATATGTTGTCTAACTTGAGTTGTTTAGTATAAAAAAAATTTTGAGTTGGGTTTTGATCGGTAATGCCTCGTAACTCAAATCCGGTGACGGACACGGGTCGGGGTGTTACATGACTGTCCTAAGGCAGTGGAAAAAAGAAAGTGTATGAGTAAGGTTCCATATGCTTCAACAGTTGGAAGCCTTATGTATGTGATGCTTTGTACACGTCTAAATATTTGTTTCATATTAGGAATGGTTAGTCGATATCAGGTGAATCCAGGTCTCAAGCATTGGCAAGCTATAAAGCATATATTAAGGTATCTTAAAAAAACCAAGGATTATATGCTTGTGTATTCTGGAAAGGACCCTACTCCTGTTGGATACACAGACTCAGACTTCCAAACCTATAATGATTCAAGGAAATCAACATCGGGATATGTATTCGTTCTAGGCCATGGAGCCCTAGTATGGAGAAGTATAAAAAAAATTGCACTACTAACTCTACTATAGAGGTCGAGTATGTGGTTGCTTCTTAGGCAACGAAAGAAGCAATATGGCTTTGAAATTTCTTAACCAAACTTTAAGTTATTCTTGGTATGGAAAAACCTATAACACTGTATTGTGATAACAGTGCTGCAATAACTAATACCAAGGAAACAAGTAGTCACAAGAGGACGAAACACATTGATCGGAAGTATCATTTGATACGAGAGGCAGTAGCTGAAGGAATTGTAGATGTGATGAAAGTAGCTTCTAAAGATAACCTTTCGGATTTGTTTACTAAGACTCTTGTAACCAGGATTTTTAACAAACACGTCGAGGATATGGGAATGTGAAACGTGACACACTTACTTCACTAGGGCAAGTGAGAGATTGTTGGGAAATGTGTTCATATTGTAGTAAACATGTAATTATTTTCTATTTATTTGAACGATGAATAAATAAATAAAGTTAATTTCACATTTCACTATTATATCTTTTGTATTTTCTATCTTTTATATTTTGCATGCATAGTGAAATTGTAACAAGCAAATATTAATTCATTGATTGTCTAAAGTTCGAAGTGAAGATAATTGGCATTGTAAAGAATGTTTACATTACGAGAAAGACAACTTACTTTAGTAGATAATCTAAATGAGTCTGTAATCCCATAAAAGAATCAAAGTGAGCATTTTATTCAAATACTGAGAAAGATTATTATGTCGTCTACAATTCCAATTGGGGAGATAGCTAGTATTGGCTATCGGAGCAGTTGACTCCACAAGTAGAGACATAGATGTATTCATTGGTAGAATAATATATTGGACTAGTCCCAAGATAAATTAATTCTGAATTCGTTTGTTAATTAATTCACTTGTGACGTTTATGGTGTGATTTACCTAAATCATGAGTTAATTACTAATCATACGTATGCAACTCATGTGCTTTAATATAAGTGGAGGCTTATGCTCTAAAGATGATCGAGTTCATAGCCGGTATGTTGGGTACATGACTTGTGTATGACATGGCTTTACTAGCAACAATGGAATTTATAGCTCAATTAAAGTGTTAATGATATCATTTCATTGGCATTGTGTAAATTGATAAATATGAAACGTGGTCACGGGTTGCTTATTCTCGAACGAGCAATTTATCACAATCATTTGTTGACAGTGATTATATTAATCATTAAGAAGACAATGGTGACAATGAGATGAAATAGGATTGTATTGAGTGAACGAATTTAACTCAAAGGAATCAATGATATCATATGAGGGTAACACACACTTGACGAGGTCATTGGACAAAGCAGTTGGATGAATTACTTCCGCAAAAAGTATACAATAAGGAGTTTTCAATCATGGTACTTCTTGTGGACTAACTTCATGATTACGTAATTGTGAATTATCAAAACGATGCTTCTAGATATAATTGCAATCACTAGAGCCTAATTGTATATGTCTGATTGGTCACTTCGCTAGTTCAACAAATGTTCGATTGAACTGCATTTGAATCAGAAGAAAATTCTACAACTTTGGGAATAATTTAATTGAGTCGATTTATTCAATGTGGAATTAAATTAGGTGGTCGTAAGAATTGTTCAACTAGAATTTTCTTGAAAAAATAATTTGGAAAATCTAAGTGATTTTTGGGAAAATTAATTTTGATCAAGTAAAATTAAATTAATCAAATCAATTAAAATTAATATGATATTTTTGGAAATTAATCTTCAAGTCAGACAATTGGCCCAATGGGTAATTGAACTTTAAAATTGGACCAGGCAGCCCAAATCCGAGACCAAGACCAAAAAACTAGTCAACCAGACCCGATATGTGAAACTAGGCCGATGGTCCAACCGGTGGCTAGACCAGACCGATCGGGTCGTCACTGACCTGGACCAAACCGACAACAGTCGAAACGGCTCGGGGTGTCATAAGGGTGTCGTACCTACATTACCAAACACGGCGATGCTATTGGCTGTGACGGCAACGTCCCAGTGGGCGGTGGCGATTGGTCATTGGTGGTTGAGCAGTGGAAGAGTAACACTCCTACTGGGACTCTACCAGAGAATTTGATTTCTGATTAATTATTCCAAAAGTAATATTATTTTAATTGTTTAATATTAAACTAAATTTAATACTTATCTTAATAGTTTTTTATTAATTTAGTATTAAAGTGATTATCTTAATATTAAATTTAATTTAATGTTCATCTACAAGATAAACATTCTATTATTTTGATAAGATTTAATATTAAATTTAATCTCATATTTATCAAAATAAATATGAGATTAAATTAATATTAAAGTGATTAAGTTTAAGTTTAATCATAGTTGAACTCTCTAAACTCTCCCTATATAAATAGAGTTTTGGATCATTATTTACACACACTTGAATTCAAGAAAAAGTTGTAGAGAGAAAATTCTGTGAAGAGATTATTCTAGAAAATTTCTAGAGATATTTTTCTGATTTACAACTTGACTCTAAAGTTTAGAGAAATTGCAAAATTACCCCAGTGGTAATTTTTGTGAAAATTTTTCTGATTCGAAGCGAGCCCACACTCAATAGACATGAGCTTGAAGATAGCGGAGAAGACTACTCGGTCAAAGCGTTCATCCTGGACGAATCAAAAAGGTGCAATTTTGATTAAGTGTTTATTTCTTTAGATATCACAACTAAGATCTTGTTTTGGAAAAAGTTTTAAAACTCTTATTTTTCCCTAAATTTATTTTCTACTGCATTTTTCAAACCCGATTTTCTAACATCATTACCTTGAGAGTATTATTTAGTACTCATAGTTCTACAATTAATTGCTCATTACGAGCATTTTGCAAATCCAGGTTGCGTTAACATTCTTATTGCTCCTGAAATTGGTGTTGTTGGGTTAAGAGTTGTTCTTGCATAAGACACATTTTTTCTTACATCTCATTGACTTGCAATTTAGACTCAGATTCTCATTGCTATGGGGAAGTTTGATTTGAAGATGTAGTGACAGTAGCAGGTTGAGTCTACATGGTTACTAGCCCTAAGATGATTTGTTGTAGGAGTTGGTATCTGGATCTGAGGTCGAAGTATTGAAACTTGTGTATTTGGGTAGTTGGTGACGCACTTATGGTGATAGCGGGGTTGGTCGTAAGAGAAGGTAGAGGAATGTTAAGAGCGGCTAGGAATCGTTCCAAGGGAGTGAAAGTTGGGTTTTTTGTTGCTGGGGTGCCAAAAGGAGCTTCAGGCTTGAAGGGGTCTTTTCATGGCTAGGATTATCATTCCTTTGAGAAGAAATAGTAAGATCCTTAAATTGCCTATGGTTGTCAGGTTTGTAGGTTGAATCTTTTTGGATTTGAGACATGTTCGGGCCATGCTCACCGCATCAATTATTGATACAAATACAACAAGGGAAGAGGTCAAGGTTGGGTAATAAAGGCTAGCTTACCTGTAAAAGCCAAGAATCGGGACAAGGACAAGAGGACAGGCTGATCGAAAGACTAGTGTTCAAAGTAACTTTAAGGTGCTAAAAGGCCCATCCATTCTTCATTGTTTTCTAGGATATTTATAGGGGAGGTCCCCTTGTCCGTGAAGATGTCATGTTGGGATATACATTTAGCCCCATTAAAAGCATAATGAATAATCATTAGCACATATCACATGACTCTAACAATACGAGGTAATTAAGCTTAAATAGACTTCTTATTGCCTTGGAAGTGTGTTCACATTAAGGTAACATTCACCCTTAAGCCCAAGTAGATGGTTCCATTTGAGGTTGTGCAGGCGATCATGCTTAGGAAGTCAATGAGAAGTCAGTGATGCTTTTTGGGTTGACACGTGTCCATTCGACGGAGGGATATAACAATTTTCACAAGAAAGTAAAGATTAAATTAACATATGATGATACTTAATATTTTATTATCATTAATGTAATTTTATTTAAAACATATTTATATTTAATTAATGATTTTATTATTTTAAATTAAAATAAATTTCATTTATTAAAAGTAGGGACGACACCAAAGTAGAGGCATTGACTCCTCAAATGGTAAAATTTCTTTATAGTCCCTTTAAAATTATGAAATAATATGTTAATACAATGATAAAATTATAGTTTGACCTCCTTAAAAATATAATTTAATCTTTGGCCCCCTAAAATAAATTTCTAGCTTTGCCCCAATTAAAGAGAATGATTATTCATGTCCTAAAAAAGTTAACGTATCATGGAGTCTTTATACTATAAGTCGATTGCATTTTACCTCATATACTTAAAATGGATAAATTAGTCCATCTACGTTAAACTAAAAAGCAAATTAGTCCTAAAATCCATCCATTTTATTGTTAAAAACTAATGTTTACATGTTAACATGAAGTACACGTGAATATATATTATTGATGTTTATTATTTATTATTTTGAATAATATTGCTTTCTATTATTGATATAAAGTAATCTATATTTTGCCTTGAATATAGTAAAAATATTTTAATTATAAACAATAATATTTAAATTGTTAAATAAATTAATATATTTTAATTATATTAAACAATTTGAATAATAACTCTA
Source organism: Gossypium raimondii (assembly GCF_025698545.1). NCBI lineage: Eukaryota > Viridiplantae > Streptophyta > Magnoliopsida > Malvales > Malvaceae > Gossypium > Gossypium raimondii. The sequence goes on from NC_068574.1 coordinate 53,568,975, forward strand.
AATACAATAATTAAAAATATATTATTTAACTAATGCACCCTATTACATTTGTTCATTATTTTACTAACATTTTCATTTTTGCAACATTCATTATATATAAAAGTAAGAGTTTTAATTTTACTAAAATAATTAGATAAAAAATTTACTTGATAAGAAAATAAGAATTTTGATGGGCAAAACACCATTAAAAGCCCATTTTTTAAAAATTTTACCAAAATGGGCCCGGTATTTTATTATTCACCGGAATGGTCCTTTTCCCTGAAAGTGCATCCACGTCAGCGCGATGTCAGGGGACGTGGTAGAAAAACGCGTCCCTGAAGGCGCGTTTTGCCTACGTGGACATAAATCGCTCCCTCAAGGGCGCGTTTTGCTGCCACATAAGCGCTCCCCAGCCCATCTCGATTGAATCATCATCATCCGGATTTTTCTACTTCGGTTGAATCATCATCCGGATCTGGGAATGTGTCTCGTAACCAGCCCATCTCGATCCGACCTCCGTTAATTTTCTCCGGAATAGCGTCCAAAAGCTCGTAGCACACCGCTCCCCAATCGCCAGATTGAACAGACCTGGTGACTGGGTACCCGTCCTGTTAGAGTATGCCCAAAGATCAATCATGAGATGGTTGTAATAACATACTTGATTTATCATGTTTATTAATATAAGGCGTTACCATTATTATTTCAGTTTCTTTTCTGTGTATATAAATAAACTGTTTTATAATAATGTCCTGAGAATAATATGATTATTCTTAAAAGTTCATTAGTCAAGTATTATTGTTGGATAGGAAAACGATAATGCATTAAGACTAACGTGTAGTTGATTGATGATAAAGAGTTGTCATTGATATGGAATGTCGAATCATTACATGAATATGTGTGTTAGAGAACAACATATTGGATGACCCGTTATGAGTATGTTTCTTGGATTATTATGTAATTGTCACGACATTACTCATAATGATTAATATTTATATGATCCTCGGACTTGAGATCATCATAATCCCAACATCGTGAGTTGTATATTTTGATACTGATCAAACGTACACAGAATCGGTTGTTCTATAAAGACCGATGTTGGATATACCACAATCTATGTAGAGGGATATGGTTGGTCGATATAGGATAAGTCCCTCCTACATAATGGGAGTAATATCTTAGGCCACTTGATTAAGTAAGACTAGAAATGCATGGCCATGCTCAAATAAGTTGATATTAGATGTCATACTTATTTGTATATCGTAGTCGCTTAAGAGATCAAGGAACATGGAATGGACAATGCAAGTGTGACTATTCCATGACTTGTGTCCAATCCGAGATAAAGGACTTAAGGATTATTGCATAAAAGGTTAATCATAAAAAGGTTATGTCGAATCATGATCTCTTGTGACTTAGGTAGCAATGATGCATTGCTAGATGCCACTCATTGTTCGTAGCATTAGAATCGTTCTAGTGTTATCGCTAACGTTACAAGAATCTCTGAGGTCACACCCTATAGTTGAAATGAACGGAATATACCATAGTTGGTATTGTTTTTGGGTCGCTTGAATTAAATTAATTATAGAATTAATTTAATTCGGTAATCAAATTTCCAACACATTATGTACAAGGTTGTTGTGCGATAGTGAGGACATGAATTTGGTTAGCATAAGAATTCAAATAAATATATGGTTTACCGAACTTATATTATAATTAATGTAATTATAATTTTCGGTTTAAAATATTATCATATTTATTTAATTCTTAAAAACCCTAAAAACAAAAGGATATAAATAATCACGTTTTCTTTGTTTGAGTCTAGCACCGATAAGAAAAATAACTCTCAAAATTGTTTTGGGGATTCCTTCCGTCAGTAGTCAACTGGGTGGATTACGTAGAGACCGGATCACGATAGATTGCGGTTTTGGTTCGACAAGCAGATCAGACTACTTGTTGTTGAGGTGTTCTTGTCTACTCTGAATAAACATTAGGTAAATTCGTAACCTTGATCACCCCGATTCGTTCCTCACACATGGATCCATGGTTAGGGTCGCCGATTTTAATTTTTTTTTTTTCGCTGCGCCGTAGGGGTGCCGTCGATCCAACACGTCCACCGGCAATCCCAATTGCAGATTGACATCTTCCAAAGTGATAGTGCACTCTCCACATGGAAGATGGAATGTGTGCGTCTCGGGTCTCCACCTCTCAACCAACGCACTAATAAGTTTCAGGTCCAACTTGCATCCCCGGCCTACCGCGCCACGTGCCAAAAACCTGCTTCCCGCAGGTAATTCTCTACCAACGCTAATAGAGGACCATGCATATTTCGGATATAGCATTCCAATATCCGATCTACAGACTTTTATAACAAATAATAAATTAATAATTATTTAAAAATGCATAAATAAAAAAATCTTAAATAATATTTAAAAAATAAATTTAACACTTGCCATTTTTATTTGTTCGACGGATATGTGCTTGTTATCAAGACGAATCAAATCTCCGGCCATTGCTAAATTCGTACAAATTTTTACGATTTAAAAAAAAATTTAAAAATTAAAAATAGGGATTTAAGAGAAATTTAAGAGGAAATTGAGAGCAAATTGAGATTAAATATGGATTTGAGAGAAATTTGGAAGGAAATTGAGAGCAATTTGAGAGGAAATTGAGAAATGATTAATTTGTAAAAAAAATTGAAGGGGTGGGGGGGTTTTTATAGTTTTTTTTTTACCGTTAGGGGGAGCCAACAGTCAAAAAAATGACCGTTGGCACTGTTCACGCGCAGGGAAAACGCGTCCCTTGGGACGCCGACGGCAACAACAAAACGCTTCACGTCGGTAGGCTTTCATCACGTGGACAAAACGCGCCCTTGAGGACGCGTTTTCTTGTCACGTACCCTGACATCGCGTTGACGTAGACATGTTTTAAGGGAAAATGGTCCATTTCGGTAAATAATTATTTACCGGGCCCATTTCGGTAAATTTTGAAAAAAAAAAGGGATTTTACTTGTATTTTGCCCAATTTTGATGCTATAAAAAATTATTAAATAAATTTATAAATAAAGTAATTGGCAATCTACGTTAAATAAATAAGAATAATTCCTATCTAAACCTTGCACATAGACAAAAACACACTCATTCATTTTGTTTTAGCTTAATGTTTAGTCCAAATGACTGTAACAAAAATGTATTTGCATTATGCAAGTCCAAAGTTTTAAATGTCAATATCCATATTACAATATTCTTTATGCAAAATAATAATAAAAATTTAAAAGAAAAACAATCTTGTATAAAACTTGTAATATATTCATAATAAATATTTTCTCGGTCAAAATCCTTCCATTATTCTTTTTCTAGTTTTACAATAATATTTATTAGAACATGAATTTGGAAACATCAAAATACATTAAAAAAATTATGTTAAATTGCAGCATCTAACCTTCAAAAGAATAAAATACATGTTTCCCTCTTTCAGATTTTCCACTTGCTTGTTCAAGTGCAATCATGGCGTTTTCTTGCTTCTACAAGCACACAGCCATTGTCTTGGAGTCAAAAGATCATCGTCTGCTATGCTAGGAACGTGCCAACTACCACTTTCCGATTCCTACATTGAAATTAACAAACTTTTAATATGAAAATATAATAAATCCATAAGTATATTTTATTTGGTTGCTACTAAGGTTTTAATGTTAAATATAATAAGTTCTTCATAATATCATACATCAAATAAGAGTTAATTACTTTGTTTCCTTAACCAATAGAAACATGGCATCTTAAAGCATGAAATATCCAGTGAAACCCAAGGATTTAACCTGTCTCTCTCACCTGAATAACAATTGAATATGGGGGTGGCATACGAAGCACAAGACCAGTCCTCGTCATAGATAACCGAACCTACAAATTATCAAGAAAATGAACATTATTTCCTTTTTTTACAAAGGTTAATAAATGAGATTGTTGGTTAAATATATGTCATTCTTACCAATTAATCTTGAAATTGCCAATAGCTATACAATATAGAAGGGGTTCTAAGTGGTCAGATTCAAATCCATACCTACTGAAAGTCATTCTTAAGAGTGGCTACATGGACCATCTAGGCTCCTAATTCTTATATTTAGGGATTTCTTTTCAACAATTGATTGCTGCTTCTCTGACTATAATAACCACCTAAAGTGTGTGTGAAGGTAGTTTCACAAAGGGTGCACTGAAATATAGAAGACAACATGAAGAGAGCGAGAGAGAGAATACCTGATGCTTCTCTTTCCATCTTGGAAAAAAGGAATTCCCTAATAACTGGAACAAGTGGTCCCTCATTTCATCATTTGTCACTAGTAAACACTTGCAACTAACAGCAGCATATAGCCAATACCTATAAAAATAAGCATTCAATTGTCAACACTTCCCATAGTACAAGATTTTGTTTATGTGAGTTTTCAGTATTATATATCAGTATTTACTAGGAAAGTTTCAACATTCAATCCATAAGTTCAAGGGCCAACCTATTTCAATCAAATTTTAAAACTAAACCATCACCAAAATCAAACACAGCAATCAACTCTTCATGTATAGAAAACATCTTTCTAGTATATGTTAGTTGGTTTGCTCCTAGTTTGCTCCTAGTTTGATACATGTAGCAATAAGTTTATGAAAAGAAAATAAACATAAACATATTTTTGAAATTATAACCAATGAATAGCTAATAACTAAATTTCCAAATTACTTTTATGACTTTGACATGGTGTGTTTTATTTAAGAAAAAAAATGCATACTATATTTAAGTAAAGCTTTGTCCTACAAATCTAACACAATTGTTTGGGCTAAGCCAGAACCATAATCAATTCACGCCATTGCTGTCTATCACCAAAAGTTTAATACAATAACGCCATAAGTAGAATGCATTACCTGTGTTAGTTTAGACATTACCTCAATGTTCTGAGGTATAAGCATTTGAAATTAAAAGTTTAATCTATGAATATCATAGCAAGGTTTTAAAGCATTAGCGATGGAGGATACTTCTAAAAATCAATCAGAGCATAGATACAAAAGCATAAATATGTTCTGAACTATATAAAAACACTCTAAACCTATTGACGCAATTCATTTTAACAAAATCAAATGGAATGGATACTCCATAAAGTAAATGTCTCAATAATAAATAGGCCCAAAAGTAGCCTGCAAGTAAATGAGCTTACAATTTAACTTTTGCTTCAATCCCATCAGTAGACCTCAGCAAGTCTTCAATTGGTGCTAATCAAAAAAACCTAAAGTTTATTTTTGCAAATGAACAATTTTTTCCCCTTTTCATTTTCATTTACAAACGATTGGATTAGCATTCAAACCAATAAATTTAACCAAAATGATTCCAGTCAACTTCAAAATTAGCAAGTCACTTAAATAATTTGGCATTTCTTTCTAAGTTGTTTCCATTAGCTTAAGACTTATTATAAAACACAAGAAGAGCATAACAACTAAACTTTGATGTGTCTAATAGCTGCCTCCAAGACATCACCCAAAAGGTAACAAGGTAGAATAATCAATTAAAAGCAACATAGCTACGGTTGTCACATAAATTGATAGTTCATTAATTGATAAGATGTGGTTCTGATTACACAATGAATATCTGTAAGGTATATAAGACTGAAATTGAATGGAAAGCAGAGCCACAATTGTTTGCAATATCACTAAGCTAAGGGTCATAAATGTTGATGATACTGGATGAAGGAAGACATAAAGAGAAATGGAGATGGAAGGGAAAAAGATGGGCAATGCATGGGGAAGAGAGGGGAAATCTAATTGCAGATTTGATGAAGTGCATATTTTCAAGGTAATTTACATGAAAATACATGCACTTGCATTGACCCCCCCCCCCCGGGGCCCCAAAAAAACAGATCAAGGAAAAGTAAAAGAAAAAAAAACAGAAATTGAAATTGAAATACAAAAAAGAAAATGACCATTTAAGGGGAATATATTGGGAGTTTCTACATTTGAGAATGTGAAACAAGAACTTACCAATCATCATTTGATCCGTAAGGAGTAGCATAAAGCACCCCAGCCCTTTGCCACCTCTCTAACCACTTCCTGTTATTAGGATCCCGTGCAATCCGACTTCGATGCAAAATAATAAGTGGAGACCTTTTTGTTGGACTCATTTGTTGTAATTTATTTACAACATTTTTAAGCTACAACCACAAATAACTGTTAAAGACATCATAGATTTATGTCTTGCATCAGTAATCATCTGTCATGATTATTTCTCTCGACCTCTGTTCTTATGTAATATAATGCCAGGTACCAATCCATATGCTTCTCTTTAATCAGACTCATAACTGGTTTAGCCTCAATTTAAAAAAAACAAAAATAGATTAATTGATTAAGAAACATAATCATCAATTAAGGTAACATCTAAATTGATCCTAGTACAAATATGCAACATACATCCAACACTTCTACTTGAAATAATTAGGAAATATAGCAAGTACAGGTATCAAGATCTTGTTCTAAAATATATAATTTATCAACAAAATTATAGCAAAAATAATCAAATTTTAGAAGTGTGAAGTCAACTTTTACTTTTAATGGTAAGTGAAACAAAATCATTCATCTATTATAAAAGAGTATATACTGACCAAAATTCATTGTTCATGGTAGCATTAAACATGCAACATGATTTGTTTTCAGTAGAGAAGCAAGATAATCTAGCAAGATATATAAGAACTTTTGAGACTACCTTTATTCTTTGTTATGAAAACATAATTTTCAGGGGAGAAAAACAATTTGGACACTATCCTGATTGATAATTATCTATGACTTAATGTAAAACAATTTATTTCATTTAATTTGACTTGACTTGACTTGATTTAAGATAAAATACACAAATACTTCAACAAAGAAATGGGGATGATGACATGGAAATATTTCGTTTTTGGGGCAGAGGCCTGGCCAAATATTTGAGACAGATGACCTAAATCCATGATCTGTCTTGCTTAACATAAATCACATCTTCTTGCAATAGCCCCCCTTACCTGGTTCAAATTGAAAGCTTCTGAGTTGATGAGAGCCACATTTGCACCATCTACAACTGCATCAAATGGTCCATGCTGCTGCAACCACTCCTGGATCAGTGCACTTTCTAATCAGTTATGTTATCATTGAGAACCACTTGATGTAAATATGAATCACTTGCCAAAAGCATACAGAAGAATGCAATGGCATCAGAAAAAGGTAAGTGGCATCAGAAAACCAGAGGAAACTCACTAATAAGTTATGCTATATGTAGCAAGCTGAGGACTAAAAATGAAACGCGATCACCTCTAAATGTTATTAGATTTGTTCACAACATTACAAAACTGGCATGCCAAATTTTGAAACAATTCTGGTTTTTCCAGTACAGAACAGAAAATTACAGCTTTACATTCATGAAAAAGTGTAATATATAAAGCACTCAATCAGCTACCACAGAGGAAAAGTGACTTAGTATTGGAGAAGGGTAAGCAAGAGAAACAAGGGATGGGAGACAAAAAGACAGGCTGGGAATTGGATGAGAACAAGGGGCAAAAGGAGAGAATCAAGGATAAAATCCCTATAATAAAATCTCTTAATTAAGTTCATCATTCATCATTTACAGAACACAACTGAAACTGAAGTAACATAAGCTTCTATAGCCTATAATCCCTGTTACTAATTAAATTAACAGACTAACCAGTATAAATAACCTAAAAGTCCCTTCGTTACATACATACATGCATACATACTTACATACACAAACACACACACACACGCGCACAAATCAAAAGAACACACCCAAAGGTTATGGCATGAACTTGTTCTTCTCTCCAACAGTGTTTAAAATTAACAAAAATGCACATCCCTATCCAGTAGATTTTAAATGCCAAAACATAAAAGTTTAAATGGCATCACAGGATAAGACAACAATGCATTTGCAATACTTACAACAACTAGCAACAGAAACTCCCAATTTCTCAAAGTTGTTATATCAGAAACTAGAAAACAATAGAGTTTAAAGACTTACCTGGAACTGAACGAAATCAGCTCTAACCTCTTTACTGCATGCCAACTCAGTTAATTTAGCAGCAAAATTCTCCGTCTCTTTTGGATCAATATCAATACAAACAAGCTTCTCACCACAGGAACGACACACACCATTCTCAGTCATTTCAGTCCTCACCACCCTCCATCTCCCACTTCCAAGCCACCCTAGCCCATGCCACCCTCCTCCTCCTCCTATAACTGCTTCCTTTATCTGCTTCACATCCCATTTTTCAGCCCCAACACTTGCAGCATCCTTTGATTTAAACCAATCCTCAACAACTTGAAGGGTTGATTCCGAGACTTGCCTCACTGAGGCTCGCAATCTTTGCAACATCTCATACACCTTGTCGGCCTTCTTCGTATTGATGCTAACTTTCAGAAGAGCTGAGAGCTCAGGCTCCTCAGGCGTCACCCCTGATTCAAACATATAAGCATCCACTTCATATGCTTTCTCTGCATTCCCTTTCTCGCAGAATCCAAGCAAAGCCGGCCCGTATGACCTTAGTCTCGGCGGGATTCCAAGACTCTTCATCTGCTTCACCAATTCAAAAGCCATATCCGGGTCTTCCCTTGCTACTGCCAACCTTGCCATGCTTGTAAAAGTAGTCTCATTGGGAGAAACTTCATCTCCAACCATTTTCTGAAAAATCTCAAAACCCCTCTTCAGTCCTAATTCCTTCAACTCATTCAACTGACTCCCATCTCCACTCGCTTCACGAGCACACAAATAAAGCAACATATTGTAATGGTGCAGATTCAGACTAACCCCGTTACTGATGCTTTCATCATACAAACGAAGCGCTTCCTCAAGTTTGCCGTGCTTCGAGCACATATCAAGCTTAATTTTAAGCAGAAACTCAGGTGATTCCATTCGTGCTTTCTTCTTTGCTTTGTTGGTCATTTCATTAGTTCTACTACTACTACTAGACGCATTCAAGCCTGATTTCTTAGCAGTAGCAACCGCAGATAAGTTTCTTGTTTTATCAACAGCAAAGAAATTTACATTAACGTTCGCAATACTAACAGGTTTGGCAAATGAATTACAATGGCCAGCCTCAAAGATGCGAAAAGCGCGCCGGAAACCACGCCGATAAAGTAAAGAAAATGGGATTTTATTAAACATTGAGAGTGAAGGGCCAAAAGGGTTTACCTTTAACATCACTTTTTGTTTTCAAAAATGACAAATTTATAGAAGGAGGAACGAAGTGAATGACACAAAAAACTATTATAGCGCGAACACCATTGCGTTTTGGTGGTCTACATGGATGCCTGTAAACTGTTCGATGAAATAATTGAAAAGGAGAAAAAAAATGGTCGGGCTGGCACCAAGCGTGCCAGAAGTAGTATATTTACAGGGCAAGAAAAAGCGAAACTTTAGGAATTTGAGAGGGATAAGGTGATGAAGACAAATACGCTGGCTACAATCGGCGGTAGGTGGCTGAAGGTGGCGGCCGGAGGAAGTTAGGATTCTCGGGTGGAGAGAGGCGTCTAGAGGGTGAATTTAGAGGGAAGAAGAAGAAGAAAGAAGCAAGCTAGGATAAGCTTTTACAAGCCCATTATCCGGCCATTGTCACAGAAAAATAATTGTTGCCTAGCTTTAGACAAGATAAAATATAATTTGATTTATACAATTCCATTTAAAAGTACCTCTTTTATTAAAAATTAATAAATTATTAAAATCTACTTTTATTAAAAATTTCATTTATCGACATTACTGAGAAAATAACAATATAGATGTTCCTGTATTTTTATGTCTTATGTAGGTTTAGATAGGGATTATTCTTATGTGTTTAATGTAGATTGCCAATTACTTTATTTATAAATTTATTTAATAAAAGTTTTTAATAGAATCAAAATTCTAGTAAATTTTATTTAATTATTTTAGTAAAATTAAAACACTTATTTATATATGTGATAAATCTTATAAATAATAAAATATATATTTAAAATGAAAAAAATGTGATATTGGTCCATTAGTTTTAAATAAATATTTTTAATTATTGTATTTAGAGTAAAGTAATAATTGTTATTCAAATTGGTGAACATAGTTAAAATATGTCAACTTATTTAACAATTTAAATATTATTATAATAAACAAAGATTGTTAGAAAATCGAGGTTTAGGTTATTATCTTTTGATGAGCGAAGCGTTGACCGTAACGGATTTTGTGGTTGGGGCCATTATTGATGTCTCAAACTTGGGCGTTGGTTGAATCACTGAAAAAGTTAGACGACAACCAGAATTGTCGGCTGACACTAATGACCCGACTGTGGATGGGGATGGAAAGAAGGTGTTGGAGGTTGCTGTGCCGAAGGCAACTTATAAGAATATACTGATGGGATTGTCGAACTCAAATGATTCATTGCAGATGTTAGAGGATTTTGAGATTCAAGAAGGGGGTGTACGAACTAAGTTGGTCGATGGGATCCTATTGGTTATGTTCTCTAACAAGATATAAGATTTCATTGAGAGAAAGATGGCCAAAACGATCATTATTAAACTCTAGGGAAGAAAGATTGCTTTCAATGCCCTGTTGAATAGGGTCACGATGTTATGGAGAACCAAGTGCTCATTCCAACTCATAGATTTTGAAAACGATTACTACCTAGCTCGCTTTAATGATGAAGAAGACTATAACAAGGTGTTGACTAATAGGCCATGGGTGATTTTTGGGCAGTACTTGACAGTGAGGCATTGGTCACCAGATTTCTCGACGACACAGGTTGAGGTGGGCATCCAAGTTGTGTGGGTTTGTTTGTCTGGTGTTTCAAAAACCTACTATTCGAGTTTTCTCCTTAAAGTTATTGGGCAGGCCATTGGATCAATAGTCAGAATTGATGAGAATAATGATAGTGCAAAAATGGGAAAATTCGCAAGAATGGTCATTTGTGTAAACCTTTGAAAACCCTTGGCTTTTAAAGTTAGAATTAATGGACGTATACAGAGGGTAGAGTACGAATCTTTACTGAACGTATGTTTCAGATGTGGGCTTTATGGTCACAGGATCGACTTATGCCCGAAGAAACGGCATTTCAGCCCTATCGTCGATGGAATAGCCTTCTGTTAATGCGCCAGTGTTGGAAAAACAAGTTCCTCGAGATTTGTAACAAAGGGTAAAAGAAAAAGATTACGAGTTGTAGATGATAGTCGAACGCTAGAAACAGCAGAAAGGGAGAAGTATGGGGATAAATCAAGTGAAAATCAAGGTGGTGTAGGTGAAGGCTCTAAATTTGATGCTATTGGCGAGAATCAATGGTTGGTTTAAATAGGAGAGGCCAATATCATTAGGCAAATCACTTTGTGGTCGGTTCTTAAGTTCAGTAGCAAGTTGACTCATTTGATTCTTCAAATTCCTTAAAGTTGTGTCATTCTTTGCCATGTATACCTTCAATAAGTTCTCTATGCTATTGGAAGGTTTAACTTAAGTTGGTTTCTGAACTTGTTAGGTAAATACAGGTGGTTGGGTTGATCTAGGTTGTGCAAAAGTGTTATTAGGTCCAACCCCTTGGTTAATCCAAGAGAAATTCGGGTGGTTTGGCCAGGATGGGTTATTGAAATTGGATTGCAGTCATTGCCTTCCTCGGTTCTAGTTCTAGTTACCTATGTAATAAACAGATTTTGGGTTTCATATGCATTTTTCAAACGAGTTCCATTCCCCATAATAAACACATGCTACATTTTCAAATTGATTCTGTGACTGGGCTGCAAAATTATTAAACCCATTAGTAGTAAAGTTTTTAATCATTGAGGAAATCGAAGATACCTGAGATACGAGTGAAGTGAGAGCATCCACTTTATGTATTCTTGTGACTCGTCTTGAAGCTACTTAATTGGTTGGCCATTGGTAATTGTTGTTGGCATCCTCTCAATGATTTCATAAGCCTCATTATAATACTTAAAAAGGAAAGCACCATTAGCAGAAGTGTCTACTACCATCCTCGTATGAGCATTGAGACTGTTATAAAATGTCTTTAATTAGACAGAATGCGGGAATGAGGGCACTTTCATAATAGTTCTTTAAATATTTCCCATGCCTTATACAAAGACTCGTCATCCATCTGTTGGAAGGAAGTAATTTTATTCCGCTACTTAGCATTCTTGCTAGGTGGGAAATACTTCATAAGGAATCTTTCTACTAACTCTTGCCATATGGTAATGGAATCTGGTGGCAACGAGTTCAACCAAGCTTGAGCTCTGTCCCTTAGTGAATATAGGAAAAACTTTAATCATAGTGCATCTTGGGGTACTCCAATTAATTTGAAAAAATTGCTCACTTCCATAAACAATCTTAAGTGAATATGAGGGTCTTCAGTAGGCATTCCACTGAATTGGCCCACTGTCTGAAGCATATAGAACATGACTAGCTTTAGCTCAAATTGTTGTGCCTCGATTCTGAGTCTCTTAATGCTCGGATTAAGCTCGTGAAACAACAACATAGCATACTGTCTTAAAGCTCTATCCCTATCATCAATAATAAGGATAGGATTTTGAGCATTTTTTGCTCCGTTTCCTTGATTCTGATTTTCAAAGTTCATCTATTCGGTCCTTCTTTAAACTGCTTGTCTTCTTCTTTGTCAAAAAGTCCTTTCAATTTCAGGATCTATAGAGAGTATGTCGATAATTCAATCAATACTCATAAACACCTGAAACAATCATAGAAAATATGATTAAATTAAAATTAAAAAGAAAAATCAACCAAAATGCAAAATTAACAATTTCACAAATAGTATCTTTTAAAACAATCCCCAGCAACAGCGCCAAAAGCTTGTAATGATGAAAATGTGCAAGTGTACACAATCGTATCAAGTAATAAAGTGACAAGTAAATGTCAAGTTATCGTACCCACATGGACTTTGAAAGAAAATATTTATGAAACGTAAAAAAAAAGTTGGTGGTGAAAACAATAGTTGATTTGAATAAGTGATCTAAAAACTGAAGCTAATTTAACTAAGTAAATAAAAAGTAAAATAATCCAATGCACAATTTCTAAAAGATTGGTTTAAATCAAGATGACATAAATGTGTTAGATCAATTACATTTCTTAACTCAAAATTACTAAACTCATGCTCATGTTGTTACGAATAATTTCACGGCAATTTGGTATTTTGCTAACTAATGCACATACAAACTTACTAAACCAATTAATATCTTGAACATATTTCAATATCAACTCAAACAATTAATCAATTTCATAAGCAAGTATAAGATTAAGTGAAGTAACCACATAGTCCTATATTGAAACAATTTAATCACAAAAATCTTGCAAGTTATGCAAGGCTAATGTACCATTTAATATCGTCACTAATTTAACCTTCAACTACCTTAGAAGATTAAACATGCATCACTTAAATATTGTGTCAATTAACTACAATTTCAATTCGATTAATAATTAATTCATTTGTTACCTTACAATTATAATGCAAGTATAACATAGACATGCTTTTATTTAATTGAACAACACAAACATGATTTCAATAATCTAGCGAACATAATGCAATCAATCTAACATGAATTAAATTTAAGTCATTTTAATTAAATCAAGAACAACAAAACAACAAATATTCATGTTCATAATCTTAACATAAACGAGAAAAATTAAAGAGAAGTGAACTAGGAAACAGATCTCAGTGTTTTTCTGAAGCTAGAATAGTGTACTGTTCTTCTTTTTCGCCGTTCTGTCGATTCAAGACCATCACGAACATTTGAATGTTGCTACTCCAAGGTGGATGCAAGCCCTTTTTCAAGAGTGGGAATCGACAAGGGAAGAGGACAAAGGAAACGGAATAGATAAATGAAGAGATGTGTGGGAACTGAGTCATGTGAAATGAAGAATGGAATAGGAGTATTTATAGGTGGGAAGGGCTGCTAAAAACAACAAAGAATTATCAATCACTCCCTCTCCCTTTTCCGGCCATGCATTGAGCAAGTTTGAATGATTCAAACTTGTTATTTTTAGCTTAGGGCAAAAAGCAAAAGGCACAAAAAGTGGAGGGTTTGAATGGTATTCAGGAGAAGCTCAAGGGCTATTTTTCAAATGTGAAAATCAGCTGATTGGGTCAGCTATATGGATGGTTTGGGCTGCCCCATTCTTGTTGAATCAGTCCTCTTTTATTTATCACAATTGGATCACTTTCTTCTTCAGACTTTATATTAATTTTTAACCCAATTAATGTTGGATAAAATTTAAATATAAAGTATGTATAATAATCATTATTGGACCATCCTTGGCTGGAGAAAAATAATTAGCCTTGCTCCTGATTCACTGGATGCACAAATTACCCCAACGATTCAAGCCTTTCGAGGTGTCTGTCGAGCCAATTTTCACCTTTTGTGCAAAACAGTCGAAAATAAACCAGATTTGTGAAAATTTTATTATAAAAGTAATTAAAATTCAATATGGTAATAATTTAAGTGCAATTTAATTATTTTATAATAAAATTATGAATTTCAACAAAATTACTACAAAACTGCATGAATCAGAGCTCAAAAGGTGCTGAAAAAGTCTATATATTATTGTTCTTTCCAATTGTTTTCTTTTGCACTAATAGTTTGCCTTATTGAGACATCAATTAATATTGGAGCATTGTCAGCTATTTGTAATTCTCTTTAGGCCAGTAAATGAATCTGGCCATTCATTTGTAAAATGAATTATCTGTTGAACTTCTGGTTCACGTTGCTTTGTACGAGTATCTTAGACAATGATAAATCATTTCAAGTACTTTATTCATTCAGCTTTTAATTTTCTCCCCTAATGTTGGGAAAACTATCTCATAATAATTAACACATCATGTCATAACTAAATCTCGAATTAATAGCTCAAAGATATTGAATAATATAAGAAGACTCATATCAATATATACTCCCAACCTCCTATGATGGCCCATCTTTGTGTGTGGTTGAGCAATTGGAATATATATCGCAGATCCAAAAATTCTAAGATGGGAAATATTTGACTATTGACCAAAAGTCAATTGTAGTATTTACTATAACTTGTTGGCCTAATGCACACAAGTACTACTGCATGCAAAATAGCATATCCCCAAGCTGTAACAATGAGTTTTGTTATAGAACATATTATAGCGACATAAATAAGTCAATCAATATTCATTTTCATAAACAATTGATATGCTTAAAATAAGAAGTAGCCCATGGAATCGAAACTTAAAAAGGATTATCATCTCAAATATTTAATCATATATCAAGCCAATTTAATATTTTAAAGATGCTATTGTTAAGAAAAAAACGTAAAGATAGAGATCTAATAAGTTGATATACCTTTTTGTTTGACATCGAGTCTTGATAATTTTATCGAGAAGTAAGCCAATAAAGCTCTAGTAGTATACTTTGAATCCAATCAAATTCATTAATAACAAAATTTCAAAATAACTTATATGATCTTGATACACCCTAATGTTAAGAACACTGAATCATAATTATACCGATATTAAAATCCAAAAACATATGTTGTCTAGAATTTAGAATATATATATTCAAATTGAAACCATCAAATGAACATATAAAAAATTAGTTTAATGATGACTAAGAACCGATGCAAAGTCACATATTATGATGAAGCTTAGGCCTTGATTAATAAAAATGATCGATAAAATTATGGAGTGTTATTTACAAATATATCAATTTATAACATTAAAATTAATCTATTGTCATTCAAATATAATCACCAAGCAATTATCAAATAGCATATAATTAAGAAAATAATTTTTATGAACAAAATCTAGGTACATATAAACATGTGATGTGATAAGTAAAATTTACCTAAATTTCTTATCTTCTACTAAAGTTTCAATAGCACAACAAGCAATCCATAAAATTACTTTTGATCAAAGTCTATATTGAGATTAAATCTTTTACCATCCTCAAAATATAGAAATGAAATAAATTAAACAAAATCATCATAATTATTCAAGACTTTAAAAAAATCCAAAATGAAACTTTACATAAAAACTCACGGCAAAACTTTTTGCATCTTATGTCTAAAGCTTCAAATGAAAAATCATGGAGGATAAATCTGATCTTTAATAGATTATAATTTTACTTCTAAGCTAGATTGTGCTGATAATGTATTATAAAACTAAGAGAATTATAATAAGAATAAGAGAGAAGTACTCCAAAGTTTCTACATCTTTCCTTTAATGGAAGAGATGAAACCTTTGATTCTACCACATTCAGCCTCAATAGACTTCTCCTCCTCCTCAGCAACCTTGGCCTTGGACTCACACTCTTCCAATTCCATTCCCAATGCTTCCAACTCCTTTTTCATTTTCTGGCAAGTTCTGAATATCCCCATTCGTTCGGCCAACAGGGCAGCAAATTCTTATTCGATTTCCTTGTATCTGATTAGATTACGATCCAAATCACGAGTAATAGTCAGCTTCATAGATTCCTTTGCAAGAAGGTGATTCTTGTCCTGCATTGCTTTAGCTGCTTAGCTAACTAATTCTTTCAAGCTTTGCTTCGTTTTTTTTTTTGCTCAATTGTAAGGGCGGTAGAGGAACAATCAAAACAAGCTAGTATCTTGAACGCCTGCTTAAACGAAGAAAACTCCCAAGAGCCGTAGAAATGAACAGGGGTCATATCCAAGGCTTCCTCTAATGTAGTCAGTGCTTCCTTCGCTTCTTGAGAAAAAAGACAATGTTAGAACTTGAAAGCTCAGACTCCAAACTAGTGAAGAATGTATTCATATCTTCCTCGGTAGGATCTTCAGGTTCAAAAGCCTGCAATGGCAGTGTTTAAGTATGACTCCTATTTTCAGTCAAATTTGAAAAATAATCTTTTAGTTAAACTCTGTTTATTTATTTCAGTCAAACACTGATTAGTTTAGATTATTTTATTATTATTTGACATATGAATTTAGCCTATAAATAGGCTCTTGTACAACCTTAGAAAATACACCCATTAGATTAGAACTTATAACACATTCAGAGAATTTTGTGTTTACGTTTTGAGGGTTCTTTATTTTTCGGGTTTTCGAGGTTTAGTTTTATCTCCATCTTTTGTACTCTTCATTCTTTTGCCATTATAGTAAAATTATCTTTGCCTGTGGTTTTTTATCCTCTTTGGAGGGGTTTTTCCACGTTAAATTTGTGTGTTTATCTTCTCAATTTCTTCTACTATTTTACTTGTTTGTTGCTTAATCGGGACGATTCCTAATAAATGGTATCAGAACTAGTTCAATTTTCATAGATTGGCCCGTTCAGAGATGGCAGCAACAAGGTTTGAAATTGAGAAGTTCGATGGTGAGACAAATTTCAATTTGTGGCAAGTTCGGATGATGGCAATTCTAGTTCAAAACGGCTTGAAAAAGGTTGTTATAGGGAAAAAGCCTGAGAATCTAAATCAAATAGAATGGGAAGAGCTTGATGAAAAGGAATTGTCTGAAATCCAGTTGTGCCTCGCGAATACAGTATTGCAGGAGGTATTGATGGAGAAGACCTCATTCGCCTTGTGAAAAAGGTTAGAAACTCTTTATGCGACTAAGTCTCTGGCTAACCGTTTAGTGTTAAAACGTCTATTTACGTTTCGCATGAACGAAGGTGAGCTTCTTAAAGATCACATCAGTCAATTCATTACTCTTTTAAATGATTTAAAGAACGCTGAGGTTCATATTGACGATGAAGATCAAGCTATGCTATTATTGTGCTCTTTACACTCTTCATACAAGTCTTTCAGGGAGACCCTGATTTATGGCAAAGACAAACTCTCATTTGAAGATGTGAAGGATTATTTGTTGAGTAGAGACAAACTCGAGAATGAGTTTGGTTTGAATAGTAAAGTAGATAGGTAAGCTTCCGTTTTGGTAGCATCAAAGAAACGAGACAAAAAGTGTCGCTATTGTAAAAAGTTAGGTCACGTCAAAGCAGATTGTTCTAAACTGTGAAATAAAAGAACTGCTAAGAGTAACGAGGAAGATGTTGTTGGTGCTAATTTGGTCGATGAAGGTGGTGATGAGTTCTTGTTAGTGTCAACGAGTGACAACTCCAAGCTTAAGTCTGAGTGGATCCTAAATTCAAGATGTTCTTTCAACATGTGTCCCAACAGAGAATGGTTCTCCACATACAGTTCAGTTGAAGGTGGAGTTGTGCACATGGGAAACGATTCATCTAGTAAGATAATCGGTATTGGTACTGTTAAAATTAGGATACACGATAGGATGATTAGGACACTCTCAGATGTCAGGTATGTACCTGATTTACGAAAAAATTTCATCTCCTTAAGTATTTTAGACTTGAAAGGATGCAGAATCAACATAAAGTCAAGCGGCATTAAAGTATCTCATGGAGCTCTCGTTTTGTTAAAAGGTAAAAGAACTGGAAGTCTTTATATTCTGGAATGTTCTACAGTGATCGGTGAAATCGGATGTCCCTCATCCGTTACAGAGTTGAAGTCAACTCGTTTGGAGCGGAGGCAACTTGGTCATAGGAGGGAAAAATGTATGACCGTTTCGTTGAAGAGAGATTCTCTTTTGGATGCAGGTTTTGAAAAGTTAGGGCACTATTTTCGTGAAAATCAGACCCGGGTTAGTTTTGATTTGGTAGTGTACAAGTTGAAGGCTAGAAGTCTTCCAGTTTCTAAGCACAGATTCGACTTAGTTAATTCCCTGCATAGTTCAAGATAGGCTCGTGGCGGGTTTTGGCAAAAATGGCGTTGTAGAAATATGAGTCAATGTGGAGATTTGTTAAGTATAACTCCTATTTTCAGTCAAATTTGAAAAATAATCTTTTAGTTAAACTCTGTTTATTTATTTCAGTCAAACACTGATTAGTTTAGATTATTTTATTATTATTTGACATATGAATTTAACCTATAAATAGGCTCTTGTACAACCTTAGAAAATACACCCATTAGATTAGAACTCATAACACATTCAGAGAATTTTGTGTTTACATTTTGAGGGTTCTTTGTTTTTCGGGTTTTCGGGGTTTAGTTTTATCTACATCTTTTGTACTCTTCATTCTTTTGCCATTATAGTAAAATTATCTTTGCCCGTGGTTTTTTATCCTCTTTGGAGGAATTTTTCCACGTTAAATTTGTGTGTTCATCTTCTCAATTTCTTCTGCTATTTTACTTGTTTGTTGCTTAATCGGGACGATTCCTAACAGGCGGCAAAGAAAACAATAATAGAGATACATAGATGCATTATTATTAACAACTAATTTAGCTGACTTACCACACTCTCGTCGGAAGACTGAGTTGATGAATCAGGTTCATCGGTCTTTTGTCTATCCGAGTCAGTTTTGATCATCAATTCATGTGAGATCAAACCTTTAGTTGTATTAGTAGAAACGTAGGCTTCAAGTAAGCATACATCATTGACGAGATAGCCTCTTTTAGGGTCATGTAATTCGCTTAAAGCTAACAATGAAGGGAAGCCCCAACTAGAATCATTCGCCGTGAACTCTACCGTAGAAACTGCCAAAAGCGAGTGTCTCTATCATCACCAACCACCTGAGTAATCTAGCTAATGACAAAACCGGTTCATGCAGTCATGTCTCATGTCAAACTTCCTCTAACCCCATACCATGGTCATCTTTGTATGAACATAAATAGAAAAAATTCACAAAGGGAAGAAAGCAATATGTGCCGAAATAAGCATATTCAATTCTTTAGAATAAAAAAACTATACCCCCATTAAATAAAGTAAAAAGGAGAACCATAAGTATTACCCATGGTGATTAGATGTGTTTTGTAAACTCATTAACTAAGAACAACCATAAAAAGGTTGATCCTTTGTTTTGTAGAAATGTTATTGGTTCAACAATAAATACCTTTCGTAATGGAAAGTTCACGATCGAATCGGTTGATGACTGCCAATCCAATTTGGACATATGTACTCCACCCCGAAGGCAAAGTAGCTGAATCTGCAACATCTAAATAAATTGACAAATGATCCACATCGTTCCCCTTCGGGAAGGTAACAAGCCGCCTGCCAAATAAGTTTGGTAGATAAAATGCAAACTAAAACATAACCAACATGAAGAAGATCAGAGTTACCATTTGTGGCCATCAACACTGAAATTTTCAGAATAGAGGAGAAATTCTCAATCCTCCATGTGGCCTTCGTTATTTGTCCATTAACACGCAGAGACTTGGAGAGACTGTGAACTGCACTCAAAATTTCAAACCTCCATGTGACCTTCCATTAAAATCCATAGACTTCAATTTTCAGTAGACCGTTCCACTGTAGGATCAGAGAATTTGGGAAACCAAAACAAAATGGAGGGGTGAAGATTATAAGTTGAAGCCATTTATATTTATTAATGCCCACACAAGATCGGTTTGTTTTCCGTGAATAGAAAAATTAAGAATTGAAATTAAATTATGAGTTTATTAATTTTTTTCGTTTTTCAAAACTGATATAAAATTTCATTAATGTTTTTGAAAGCTCTTTAAATGACTCACACAAAAGTCCCTCGAAAAGCTAAAGAGATTTCTTTCACAATTAATTAATAACAAGTATCAATTTTGTTTCAATTTCCAATAATAAAACAACGTTAATTTATTAATATAAATTAAAATTACCAATTTTAACATTTATTAAATTAAAACATTTTTTTCTGCTCCTATTTTTAAAACTTAAAATTTCAGAGTTGTGTTTTCAAATTTATATAACATATACTTTTCACAAATTAAAAAATTAAGTACTAAATTTAAATTATAAAATATATTTTGAATATTAATTAAAATTAAATACAAAATATGACCATATTATACAAAAAGAAGAAGAAATAATTGTAACAAAACACAATATTAAAACATAAGCACATGATATAGAAAAAATAATGAAAAACTAACACAAAATGATATGATATGATTACAAAATGTCTCAAAATCATTGTAATACATAAATTTAGCTCAATAAGCATTAATATTGCTGCAGAATCTCAGATTTAGATGCGTAATATTCTCCACACATAAATTTGATTAGTAATTAAATGCTGGGTAAACTACATTAACTGTCCCTAAATTTTGTTTATAATTTTATTTTGGTCACCCAACTTTCACAAATTACAAAGTTTAAGGATAGTTGGTGTAGTTTAACCAACAAATTTTACCAAATATAATATAATTTAAAGACAATTAGATGGCAAAAGTCTCTCCTATCTTAGCCAATGATCAAAAGTTTGATTCTCACCCTGAGTATAGAGCAGCTTTAAAAGTCATGACAAACGTCCACTCCTTAATGGGTTGACATCAATAGGGGTGTTCAAACAGTTAACCAATCGGTTAATTGAACCGAACTAATATTAATCGAACTTTTTAATCCTTTAACCGTTAACCGAAATTTATATGTTTTATTTTTTTATTAAAACAAGTATAAAACATATCAACAAATAAATAAATCGATAATGTTCATTTGCCCAAATTATCCAAATTAACCGAATTAGTAATAACCTAATACATATAACATATAATAATATTTATTAAGTTCAGTTAATTCAATTAATTATCCGATTTCAAACCGAATTAACCATTAACGAAATTCTAAAATACTTTTAACTGACCTCTGACTAAACTAGATCGATTAACAAACCGATTAATCGAATTAGATCAGTTTGATCGGTTAATTCGATTTTAACCGAAATTTGAACACCATATTAAGTATCTTTTGCTTAAAACACCAATACTAAAAAATTTCATCAACAATTTCTAAATCTTTCCTTTGATGGAAGAGATGAAGTCTTTGATTGTTCCCCATTCAACCAAAACAGTATTCTCTTCCTCCTCAGCAACCTTGTCATTGACCTCATAGTTTGCCCATTGCTTTTCCACTGCTTCCAACTCCATATTCATTTCCTTGGAACTTTTAAACATCTCCTTTCGTTCAACCGATCATGTGTATTTATTGCTTCTAGGTGTAGTATCCACACAATCTAGCACATGGCATGCGACACGACCGTGTGACCTAAAATAATTTGTTACACGGTTTAACACACGGCCTACGACATGGCCGTACACACGAGATAGGACATGGTTGTATGTCCTGACTTGGAATGTTCACACAATCTAAGTTATGTCACACGACCGTGTGACCCCTGTTTTGTAAATTTTCAAGTTCTTCTGAAATTTTCTTATTTGTTTCGATTTGATCCCAAATTGTCCTCAAACTGTTTCTAAGGCCCATAAGTGTATTTTTCCCATGAATTGATTTGTTTGTTATATGTTTTTAATTTTATTTATTTAACTATTTTGGAATGAAATCAAATGTTCTATTTTACTCGGTAACACTCTATAACCCTAATTCGGTAACAGAGATGAGTTGGGGTGTTACAAATGCTAAGGAAATTTGGGACAAATTGGAGGTCACTCATGAGGGTACATATCAAGTCAAGAAATCAAAAGTAGGAATGCTCACCCTCAATTATAAAACATTAATGATTAAGCCCGAGGAGGACATTAAAACTATGTGCAATGGATTCACTATCATCATAAATGAGCTCAAGTCCTATGGAAGACCTATCCCAATGAAGAAGTAGTGTGGAAAATGCTTAGAAGCTTGCCTATGTCATGGGATGCCAAAGTTATAGCCATAGAAAAAGCAAAAAAACTGGAGACTCTTTCATTAGATGAGCTAATTGGCTCTTTACTCACTCATGAAATGAGGCTCAAATTAGTGAATAAAGGAGAAGAAAAAGTTGAAAAGAAGAAGGTTGGTATTGCCCAGAATCTGACACAAGGGCTAACCCTATATAATAAAATTCTACTAGCATCCAAAAAGACATCCAAAAATAGAACGATCTGCTTCTTCTTTACTCCTGAACCAGAATCTCTTCCATCTTGACCTCTATTGATTCCATGTATCAACATTACTAATAGTTAATGTGATGATCAATATTCTTATTTTTTTCATTTTTTGATTATATAAAAATTGAATTGTGTTTTTAGAATGACTAAATTGCTTGTAATTTTATAATACAAGTTTTGCAGTTTGGTTGAATATTAATTCTCTTTTTTTTTAATTGTTTGAATTTCATTGTATCATTCTAGTAACGTCTAAAGTGTTATTCCTAGCTTATTGTGCACATATGGTATAAGTAGAAAGCTATACATCCATTAATAACATTATAGTAAAAATCCAGACTTGATAATATCATATACAATATGCTTTGGAAAAAATAATTAAACACCACACAAACTATTTTAATACAAGTTACTAACATATAATGATTTTTAAAAAATGTTTATTTGTGTATTAACTTATTAGATGCTAATGTTGTTGTAGGCTTCTGGAAATTGTATATTTATATATCCTTCATTCAATTTAAGGAGAGAAAATGAATCAAGGATGTATTCATATAATATGAAGTCTTGCACAAAACACCATTACTACAAAATTTCCTCCAAAGTTTCTAAATCTTTCCTTTAATGGAGGAGATGAAATCTTTGATTCTTCCCCATTCAGCCAAAACAATACTCTCTTCCTCCTCGGCAACCTTGGCCATGGCCTCATACTCTGCCCATTGCATTTCCAATGCTTCCAACTCCATTTTCATTTCCTTGGAACTTTTAAATATCTCCTTCCCTTCAGCCAACATATTCTCCCTTTCCTTTTGTGCTTCTTCAACTTGTACATGGAGGGCAGCTAGTCTTTTCTCTACCTGTTTCACCTCTGATTCCACCTCCTTATATCTGATTAAATTACGATCCAATTTATGCGTAATTGTCAACTTAATAGATTCCTTCTCAGTAAGAAAATTCTTGTCCTGCAATGCTTTCGCTGCTCGGTCAGCTAGTTCTTTCAAGCTCTCCTCCATGGCGAACAACTCTTTTTTTTGCTCAATTGTAAGGGTGGTAGAGGAACAATCAAAACTAGCTAGTATCTTGAATGCATGCTTAAGTGGAGAAAGCTTCCCTGAATCGTAAAAATTAACCGGGGTCATATTCAAGGCTTTTTCTACTTTAGCCAGTGCTTCCTTTGCTTCTTCTCGAGAAAAAATAGTGTTGGAGCTCCAAAGCTTAGACTCTAAGCTAGTGAAGAATGTGTTCATGTCTTCCTCAGTAGGCTCCTCAGGTTCAATAGCCTGAAATGGTGGAATGGAAATCATACTGATACATAAATGCATTAATATTACCGACAAGTTAGCTGGCAATAAGGTGGAGTTGGTGAAGGATTAGTGATTTCAACTGCTTTGGTTGATGTAGTTCTCTGGTTGTCCATGGCTGCCTTAACACAATCACATTCCTTGGTCTTAAGTTTATCCGAATCAGTTTTGACTATCAATTCGTGTGAAATAAATCCAATACTCCTATCAGTGAAAACGTAGGCTTCAACCAAGCATGCATCATTGACGAGATAACCTCTTTTAGGGTTGTGTAATTCAGTAAGAGGTAAGAATGAAGTGAAGCCCCAATCAGGCCCATTCACATCGAACACTTGTGTAGTGACTGCCAAAAGCAGCAAGAGTATCATCACCAACCACTTGAGTCATTGAAGAGTGTCTATGATCACCACCGTGCCAGGCACAGGTGGAGAGGCATACAAAATGAATGCTCCGCCCCTAAAGCAGATAAAGGCAAACTACCCAAAACAAAAAATGAAGCTGAACAAGGGATTTTGATCAAGAACAATCAGGAAACCAAATTATAAGTGGCTTCGTTTTCCTAAAGCTTTAACGAAGAAGCGACCCAAGATAAATAACAAAAAGAATTGAATTATACAATTGGTTCATGTAGTCACCCTTAAGAGCTAGCATTCAGTATACTATGACCATCTTTGTATGAAAACAAATAAATTAGAATCAAATAACTATTACCCATAGTGATTACATGTGTTCTGTACACTCATTAACTAAGAACAACCATAAAAATGCTGATCCTTTGTTTTATAGAGATGTTATTGGTTTAACAAAAAAAAAAAAAAATACCTCCCGCAATGGAAAGTTCACGATCAAATTGGTTGATCACTGCTAATCCGAAATGGGCATATCTGCTCCATCCGGCAGGCAAAGTTGATGAATTTGCAACACCTAAATAAATTGACAAATGATCCGCAGTGTTCCCCTTGGGGAAGATAAGAATTCGCCTGCCAAATAAGTTGGCTAATCCAAGTCATGGGACATAATCATAAAATGCAAATTAAAAAACATAACCAAAAAGAAAGAAAATCAACGTTACCATTTGTTGCCATCAACAGTGAAATTTTCAGAGCAAAGCTTCTTGTCTTGAATAGTGGAGAAGTTCTCAATCCTCCATGTGACCTTCGTTACTTGTCCATTAACATCCATAGACTTACTATGAACATCACTCAAAACTTCAATCTTCCATGTCACCTTCGTTATTTGTCCATTAACATCCATAGGCTTAGACTTACTATACACTGCACTCAAATTTTCAGTAAAAAAAACAGGGCATGGATTAGAGAATTTGGGAAAGCAAAACAAAATGTAGGGTTTATAATTATAAGTAGAAGCTATCTAGCTATCCATATATATATATATAGATATATTAATACCTTCCATTATGAGATGAAGTGGAGGTAGAAGATGCTATCTGCACAACGTCGAGAGGATGATTCAAGGTTTCCTTTCCTAGCGAGCGATGCTCCTCCTTTGATTATTGACAATTCGAGTCTTTTATTTCCCATAAAGTCAGTCTTATTGACGTTAACTCTTCTTTTTTTCTTTTTTCAAAGACCTTATTGCTTAAGCTACTTCGCCTTTAAGCGGTCAAATTTTATTATTAGCCCTTATATTATCTTAAATTACTAATTTAGTCCTTATACTTTAGCTTTACACTTTTAGTGTTTTATTTCTCCAAATTTTAAAATTTTAGTCTCGATAAATTTTATTCGACTTGATAATCTTGTTAAATTTATTAAATTAA
Source organism: Gossypium raimondii (assembly GCF_025698545.1). NCBI lineage: Eukaryota > Viridiplantae > Streptophyta > Magnoliopsida > Malvales > Malvaceae > Gossypium > Gossypium raimondii. The sequence continues at coordinate 53,594,840 of NC_068574.1, forward strand.
ATTCTGTTATTTTTAAAATTTTATACAAAAATATATATTATTACATACTTAATATCTAGATTATTATTTATATATAAATACTATAAAAATTGTCATTTTAGTTATTAAATTTAATGGCTAGTAATGATTAAATTTTCAAAATTAAAAAAAAGGAAAAAATAAATAATAAAACAATGATTAAACAAAAAAATTACTCTTTCAATTCACTAAAAGTTATTTTCCCTCGAGATGTATAAACCCTAATCCCATTCAGCTGGCAGCTAAGCAGGGAACCAGCTGGCTTGAGCAACTCAACACATGTGCTGCAATTTGGCAACAGGTGTCCTTTCTTGGTCAAGGTTGATAGTGATTAGTGTTTTAGTGTTAGAAACCTTTTTAGAATTTAAACCGTAATTTATTAAGAATTAAATGAGACTAAAAGGTTCTGTATTATCCATAGAAAAGAGCATGAGAAAAAGAACGAAAAAAAAAAAGAGAAAGTGAAATATAAGAAGAGATGGGGCCAAGCAGTAATAAACGAGACAAATCCTAGCCATGGGAGGAAATCAGGCAATGACAAAATCATTGACTATCGGAAAAATCCTGCATAAAGTCAAAACTATGTACCATGAGCAACTCTTAGCTCTTGGCAAAAAGCAAATCCTGGGTGGAGGAGATAATCCTGTGGAGAGCCTACTGATGAACGGGAAAGAGAGCATGCAATGGGTAGTGTTTTTTGTTTTTTTTTTCTTTAATAAAAAATTTGTTGATATAATGATACAATAAGCCGTGATTATCATGGAGACCGGTTCACTTTCTTGAGGCGAAGAGTTGGAGATCGTAAAGAATGAAGGTGAAGAGGATGTTAAGGTTGAGAGCTGAAGGTAAGGTAAATTGGTGAAGTATAGGCTTGGTATCTTTGGAGAGTGGATCTTTTCTTTTATCGTCTCTGAAGGTAATTGACGAGAGTCCTGTCTAACATGTTAGACTAATTATCTAATTATTATTGTGGAATGTGTGGGAGATAGAATAAATCCTATAATTCATTCAGATTTGATGGTATAGAGCGATTGAATCTACGTGATAACTAACAACATTACATAAACTTAAAAATGAAAGTATCGAATGACTTGCGACACAAGGTAGGACTTGTGGGCGAGTTCTCGATTTGTTGCCAATCGTCTTGTTGTTCGAGTAGGCCTCACACTAAATCTCACAGAACTTGATGTTATATTCTGTTTTCAAAGTAGCTTCTATTGAAGTATATAAGGTGCCAAGGCAATATTTCTCTAACTAAAGTTGTTTGTTTTTGCAGAAAGAAAACATTAAAGATTTCAAATATTTTAGGGAGGTGGGTCTATAATGATATGAACAAGAGGAACAATGAACATGTATCGAAATCCTATTTTTTTTTCCCCGTAAAAGACATCTAAATCATCTATTTGACTCTTTTTCATGTAAATGAACTCAATTTTATCAACAACAGAAACGAAATCAATTTTATAACAACTTTGACATTCAATTTCACTCGCATTGCCCACAAGCAGAATAAAAAATATGGTATAAGATCCAAAGAAAAATCTCAACATGAGCTTTGAAATAATGACATTTTTTTAATTATGTATTTTTCTGACATATTATTTTTTATTTACTTCCTTGGACTATCCATATATTCACTCCCTAACCTTTTTATCTCTCTTAGATAAAAGGATAATACGTTTCAGCGCACTTAAATTTAAACTGCATTGATAATAAAATTTCACTTAAATTACATTCTTCTACACGACAACAAAATTCAGTGTCGTTATATACATAATATTTATATTTGAACTTTGATATGGTTAAACTAAATGAAATTTAGTATTTTTTTTAAGTAAAAATATAAAGTCTTTAAGATCTTTAATTAGCAAAAAGAAATATGATCATTATGTTATTTTAAAGTTGTTATAATTTAGACCTTGTTGGGTAAATCGTTGAAAAAAATAAATTTATTGAAAATAAAATATTAGCTTTTTACCTAAAATTCTTGTCCTGCAATGCGTTTGCTGCTCAGTCAGCTAGTTCTTTCAAGCTCTCCTCCATGGCCAACAACTCTTTTTTTATTTGCTCAATTGTAAGGGTGGTAGAGGAACAATCAAAACTAGCTAGTATCTTAAATGCATGCTTAAGTGGAGAAAGCTTCCAAGAACCGTAAAAATTAACCGGGGTCATATTCAAGGCTTTTTCTACTTTAGTCAGTGCTTCCTTTGCTTCTTCTCGAGAAAAAATAGTGTTGGAGCTCCAAAGCTTAGACTCTAAGCTAGTGAAGAATATGTTCATATCTTCCTCAGTAGGCTCCTCAGGTTCAGTAGCCTGAAATGTGGAAGGGCAATCATAGTGACACATAAATGTATTAACATTACCAACTAATTTAGCTGACTTACCATAATCTGGCAAGGTGGAGTTGGTGAAGGATTAGTGATTTCAACTGGTTTGGTTGATACAGTTTTCTGGTTGTCCATGGCTGCTTTAACACAATCGGCTTCCTTAGTCTTAAGTTTATCCGCATCAGTTTTGACTATCAATTCATGTGAAATAAAACCAATTTTCCTATCAGTAAAAACGTAGGCTTCAACTATGCATGTATCATTGACGAGATAGCCTCTTGTTGGGTTGTGTAATTCACTAAGAGGTAAGAATGAAGGGAAACCCCAACTAGTAACACTCCACGTGAACTCTTTCATAGTGTCTGCCAAAAGCAAGAGTGTGTATCATCACCAAACACTTGAGTAAACAAGCTAATGACAGATTCTTTAAATAAAAAGAATGGCATAGGTAACATGTCTGGCATTTGTCTGTTTTGACCATGCCAAAGCCTCAAACAAGCTGAGCTACTGGGGAACAATGGGAGGTTACTTCTCATAGAATTCAATTCCTGCTTTCAACACAAGACCAATATGAATTCAAAGTGTCCGATTCTAGTTCATCTTTTCTGTTTCTATGTATGTATGTATGTATGTATATGCAAAGAAGGGACCAAGTAAATAACAAAAAGAACTGAATTACACAATTGGTTCATGCAGTCACCCTTAAGAGCTAGGGATGACCCTTACCCGATTATACTATGATCATTTTTGTATGAAAATAAATCATTTTTTAGAATCAAATAACCATTACTCGTTAAATAAGAACAACCGTAAAATGTTGTTCCTTTGTCTATGTTATAGAAATGCCATTGCTGCAACAAAATACCTAGTGTTTTCGAATTTTTCACGATGAAATTGGTCGATGACTGCTAATCCAAAATGGGCATATCTACTCCAGCCGGAAGGCAAAGTTGCTGAATCTGCAACGGCGAAAAAAATAGACAAAAAAACCCTTTTGGGTAGATAAAAAGTCGCTTGCCAAATAAGTTTGGCAAATGTAAAGGTGGGTTTGGATGGGCGATTGGGTGTGGTGCATTTAACTTACTTTTTTTTCTCACGCTACAGTATCTAATCACACCCCACCGCTGTTTTTACACTAATCACAGTAAACGCACCGTCTATCCAAACTCACCCTAATTGGAGGAGTTAAAAAGCAAATTAAAACATAACCAAAAAGAAGAAAAATCCAAGTTACCATATCTTGCCATCAACAGTGAAATTTTCAGAGCAGAGCTTTTTGCCTTTAATACTGGAGAAGTTCTCAATCCTCCATGTGACTTTCGTTACTTGTCCATTAACATCCATAGGCTTAGACACTCAAAATTTCAGGTAAAAAAAAAACACAGAAGACGGGTTTAGACAATGGAAGCTTTATGATTATAAATAGAAGCTATATATATGTGTATATATATTAATACCTCCCATTATGAGATAATGTGAAGGTAGAAGATGCCATCTGCAAGCACAACATCGAGTGGAAGATTCAGGGGGTTTCTAACGAGCGACGCTCGTTCTTCTTTGATTATTCACAATTCTAGTCTTTCCGTCTCCCCCATAAAGTCAGTCTTGTCGACTTTTTAATTTTTATTATTAGCCCCTGTATTATCCGTAAAATACTAATTTAATCCCTATACTTTAGCTTTATATTTTTAGGTTTTGTACTTTTTCAAAATTTGACATTGTTGTCTTGTTAAGAAAACAAACTATTGAATAGTTATTTTTGTTAAGTTTTATTATTTTCAAAATTTTATGCAATTAATATATATTATCATGTCATGTTAGGTTACTATTTATATCTAATACTCATAAAAATTTATGTAATTTTAGTTAATAGATTTAATGGCTATCGTTTAATTCATAACTGAAACTTCAAAATTAGAAAAATATAAAGACTTAAAATGATTAAATTAGTGAACAATGACTAGACAAAAAAAAAGAAAATTACTCTCAAATTTCACTAAAAGTCATTATCCCACAAGTGTTTTCTTTTCTTTTGCCATTTTTATACTATTAGTGTTAATAAAGTTGTCATAAGTTATTTTGCAAATATAAGTTGTAATGTATGTAGCTACAACATGAATAACATGGATTTGTCGTATTAAAAAATAAAGCTTTAAAATCATTGCTTAAATAAAAGTTATAAACCGTGAAAGAGTGATAAGGGAGTGGACACTCATTCATTGCTGAAAGTAAAACAGAAAACTAACAAAAGATACAAGAGTTGTTTATACAATTTAGTTTCTCTATGTTTGCGGAGTCTAACTTAGTGGAAAATATCCACTATCTTCAACACTTACAACAAGTGACATTGATCTATCACACACTTGTGATAATTTTCTCACCTTTACAACTTGAAGAATGATACTCTTACTGCTAAATTCACTCTCTTTTGAATTCAGCAATTAAAACCACAACACAACAGACTTTACTATCAATATGCACTCATACACTAAAGTTTCTCACAATGACAAATTAAGTGTTCAATTCTCCTAGTATAATAATCTATACAAGTCAAAATTAAATAGAATCCTATAGAAGTCACTCAATTAAATATAATATTTCGAGACTTGCTTATATAAAAAGATCTATATCAATCCCTATTAAACAATGATAGAACAAGATAATACAATATAATAATAAAGTACAAGGTAATCATGGACTCTTGGTAGCTAAGCAATCAATGTTCCAATTCAATCCAACATCCACGATCCAAAAGATTAAATAGAGTGATCTGATTTGATTCAATCTCTAAAATATATTTCTCCAAGTGATATGATTTTCAATAACGAGCTAGATATACGTTCAATAAATTGTCAACATCTCAAATATGGAACTATCTAAAACAACTTTAATGGTAAGAGAGTAGCCACTCCCTTGGCACTTAATTATCAGTTTCGTATTTTTCTACGAAAAAATAACTCCCTTTAATTTTATTAACACTTTTTTTTGTTTTTTAACTCTCTTTAACCCATTTTAGGTAAACTATACAGATGGTCACCCAACTATGCTCGCGTACTTATTTTGGTCACCAGCTTTAAAAATTTTCAATTTAGGTACTAACGTTTGAATTCATTTTTATTTTGGTCACTCGTCGTTAAATTGATAACAAAAAAAACCTTTTTTTTTCTAACTAGTATAATGTAACACCCCAAAATTTAGTCTTTAAGAAAGAAAAGTATTTAAAAGGTGAATTAAGTATTTAGAGAGAAAGTATGAATAATGAAAATTATTAAGGGTTAAATTGCAAAATTTTGAAAGTCGAAAGACTAAAAGTGAAATCAACCATTTTTTAAAAGGAGGAGAAATTGAATAAATATTTTTATGGATGTGATAGGGATATGTATTGGTATGTGAAGTTGAAAATTTGAGATAGGAATTAAATTGAATAAAATAGAAAAATACATGGAATAAAGTGCAATTTTCTCATTTTCTAATTATATAAAATTGCTTCTAATTTTATAATACAAGTTTGGCAGTTTGATTGAAGAATATTTCTCGTTTTCTAATTATATAAAATTGCTTCTAATTTTATAATACAAGGTTTTCATAACCAAACTATTGGTCGAATCAGTCAAGTTATTGATTTTGCAGTTTGATTGATTCATCAAGTTCAATTAAATAAAAAAATAAAAAATATATATTAAAAAAATTGGTTCAACCGTCCGATTCCCAAGTCAACCGGTCTAATGGCTTTCTTCGAATTGATACCCTAGCCAATTTCTGTCTAATCAGTCCAACCGACTGGTCTGGTCCAATTTAAGTTTTTATGATTTTTATAAGTTTAATTCAATTTTAATACTTTTAATAATTTTTATGATGGTTCATGATTTTTTTAGTATTTTAATACATTTTTATAATATTTTAAATATGTTTTATTAATTATATAATTTATTATAATTTTTACATCTTTTATAATATTTATATTTTTAAGTTTATATCAATTTTCATATTTTTTGATAATTTTATTCTGATTTTTCCTTTTCTATGTTTTTTTATAAATTTTAAATATTTTATGGAAAAAATATTAGATTAAACTAGCAGTTATCATGTATTACCATTTGGTCGGTCCGTCAATTTATTTTAACAGTTAATATGGTCAATGATAAAAACCGTTAAGGACTTAGTTAATTAATTCAGTTAACGACAAAAGCTTAATTAGATACCAATTTAATACAATAGTTCAATTAATTTTTTTGTACTTTCTTAAAAGTTTTCTTAACATATAAATCTTTTTTCCCACTGCTCAATCAAATCTATAAGGTTTACACATTTTCCAATTTGTCACAAATAAATAATAAAAAATTGATTTTGGGCCGAACTTTATAAATAATTCAAAAGTGGGCCTTGGACTAGACCAGTCCTAAAATGATTGGGCATTTTTAAACCAAACGGTTTAAAATTGACAAAACTAAACAATATGCTACATCTTTTGCCAAAACTCATTTAAACATACTAAGATTTAGAACCCATATGATGACTTTTTGATGGTTAAAGAGTCTTCACCACTTCAGGTGTGATCTGAATTCGAATCGCACTAGTTGCTTTTATTGTTCGAGCTTTGTCCTGTTTTTATAATTCAAAAAAAAATTATAAAACAAACCATTCAACAATCTATATCTCAAGCTACCTAACTATTACCATATTTTTATTTTAATCACTCACTCATTAATATTATCAACATTTAATATTTTAATCATTCGTCTATTAAATTATTAACTAAAATAATCCTATAGTACAAGGAACTCTTGGACATTTTGGGTTCTAATAGATAATATTCATTAGTTAAAGAGAAGTAAGGATAATTTAGAAAATACATAATTTCTAGAAAATATTTTAAACACAATATTAGACAAAAGCAAAACCAATTACACAAATTAAGATGCATATCTAGCTCAAAATACCAATCCTATAAAATTCCTTCTACAGTTCTTAAATCTTTCCGTTAATGGAAGACATGAAATCTTTGATTCTTCCCCATTCAGCCTCAACACTCTTCTCTTCGTCCTCACCAACCCTGGCAGTGGCCTCATACACTGCCCATTCCTTTCCCAATGCATCCAACTTCATTTTCATTTCCTTGCAACTTCTGTATATCCCATTTCGTTCAGCCAACATCTTCTCCCTTTTCTTTTGTGCTTCTACAACTTCCTCATGGAGGGCAGCAAGTATTTGATCCACCTGTTTCACCTCTGTTTCGACCTCATTATATCTGATAAGGCTACTCTCCAAACTACGAGTCATTGTCCACTTGATAGATTCCTTCGCAGCAAGTTGATTCTTGTCCTGCACTGCTTTCGCTGCTCGGTTAGCTAGTTCTTTCAATCTTTCCTCCAAGCCCAACAACTCATTCGTTTGCTCAATTGTAAGGGTGGTGGAGGAACAATCAAAACTAGCTAGGATCATGAATGCCTGCTTAAGTGGAGAAAACTTCCCTGAATCGTTAAGATCAACTGGGGTCATATTCAAGGCTTCGTTTATTTTAGCCAGTGCTTCCTTTACTTCTTCTTTAGAATAAACAATTCCAGAGCTTGAAAGCTCGGACTCTAAGCTAGTGAAGAATGTGTTCATGTCTTCCTCAGCAGGCTGTTCAAGTTCAATGGCCTGAAATGGCGGAAAAGCAATCATAGTGATACATACATAAAAGGAATTATTAATAACAACTAATTTGGTTGACTTACCAGAGTTGGTGAAGGATTAATGACTTCTACTGGTTTGGTGGTTGTAGTTTTCTGGTTGCCTATGGCTGCCTTAAAACAATCACCTTCCTTGGTCTTACGTTTATCCAAATCAGTTTTGACTATAAATTCATGTGAAATCATATCTACAGTCCGACCAGTGAAAACGTAGGCTTCAACCAAGCATGCATCATTGAGGAGATAGCCTCTTTTAGGGTTGCGTAATTCAGTAAGAGGTAAGAATGAACCGAAGCCCCGAATAGGGTAGTTCGCGTTGAACTCTTTCTTAGTGGCTGCCAAAAGCGAGAGTGTGTATCATCACCAAAAACTTGCGTAAACAAGATAGTGACATATTCTAAGAAAAAAAAAGGGCATAGATAACATATTTGACATCTGGTCTTCGACTGTTTTAACCATGCCAAAACCTGAAACAAGCTGAGCTATTGAGGAACAATGGGAGATAATACGAAACCCATGACCATTATGACTTATTCTAGTGGCTCTGTTCCAATTGTTATCGTCAGTAAAACAACATAAGAGGTGTTGGTTCTAGTCTATCTTTTCTATTTCTATGTATGTATATGGAATGCTCAAGCATTCACCACTGAGCGAGAGAGGGCCCAGGTGAGCCTACCTAGTGTTTTGGAATTTTCACGATCGAATTGGTCGATGACTGCAAATCCGAAATGGGCATATCTAGTCCATCCGGAAGCCAAAGCTGCAGAATCTGCAACACGTAAAAAAATTGACAAAAAACCCACATTGTTCCCCCGTGGGTAGATAATAAGTTGCCTGCCAAATAAGTTTGCAAATCCAAGTCATGCAAGGGAGTTAAAAAATCAAATTAAAACATAACCAAAAAGAAGAAATCCAAGTTACCATTTACTGTCATCGACAGTGAAACTTTCAGAGCAGAGCTTGTAGTCTTTAATACTGGAGAAGTTCTCAATCCTCCATGTGACCTTCGTTAATTGTCTATTAAGACCCATAGACTTACTACCAACATCACTCAAAACTTCAATCTTCCATGTCACCTTCGTTATTAGTCCATTAACATCCATAGGCTTAGACTTGCTATCCACTACACTCAAAATTTCAGTTGAAAAAAACAGGCATTTAGACAATGGAGGGTTTACGATTAAAAAATATAAGCTATCGAAGATGCCATCTGGACAACGTCCAGAGGAAGATTCAAGGTTTCCTTTCCTAGCGAGCGACGCTCCTTCTTCTTTGATTATTCACAACTCAAGTCTTTCCGTTTCCCATAAAGTCAGTCTTGTTGACTTTTTAAAGACCTTGTTGCTTAAGCTACTTAGCCTTCAAGCAGTTAAATTTTATTATTAGGCCCTATATTATTACTAAATTAGTAATTTAGCCCCTAAACTTTAGTGTTAATTTTTAATTTTCGTACTTTTTAAATTTTAAAAATTTCCCCGACTTGATAATCTCGCTAATTTTATTAAGTTAAATTATATCATTTTCAAATGTCCAACAGTTTTAAAATCTTTCCTTTAATAGAATAGGTGAAATCTTTAAGTTTTCTCCAGTTAACCTCAATAATCTTCTTGAACTTTTTTTCAAAATTATTCTAAAAATAATAGTTAATTACGAAAATAATATATTTTCGACAATAAAAATAGATCACGACAACACCACCTCTATCATTACTTGATGATTATCGCTTGTCACCATTATATTTGATACCACCTATATGTATTTTTTTAAATATATTTTAAATATATAAGTATTCTTTTTTAATAAGTGTGGGAAACTGTAGAGAAGTGCATAGAGATATATCTTTGTCTTTCTTTACATTACTCCGGGTATTTTACTAAAATAATACAAAAAATAAAAAAATATTGAAATAGTATACTTTTTTTTATTTACTAAAATGGTACAAAAAAACAGTTAAAAAATTAAAAAAAAAAAGCAGAAATGGGCCTGCCACAGGCGGCATCAAAAGTGCATGGAGCAGAGGCAGCACCAACATGTTCGTATTTCGACCATTTATTCGTATTTTTTTCTGAATTTTATTACTTTAAAAAATATACTATTTTCTAATTTTATTATTTTACATTATTTTAGTACATTATATTTGAAATGTATTCATTTAGTGTGTGTTTTATTGAAAGTAATAGAATTCGGAAAAAAAATACGAACAAAGGGTTGAAATAAGGGTTTTTAAATTTATTTAAAAGCACACTAAATGAATACATTTCAAACATAATATACTAAAATAATGTAAAATAATAAAATTAGAAATTAGTATTTTTTTTAAAGTAATAAAATCTGGGAAAAAATATGAACAAAGAGCTTAAATAAAGGTTTTTTTAATTTATTTAAAAAACACAGTAAATTAATACATTTCAAACATAATATACTAAAAAGATTGGACATTTTTAAACGAAACGGTTTAAAATTGACAAAACTAAACAATATGCTACATCTTCTGCCAAAACTAATTTAAACATAATAAGATTTAGAACCAATATGATGACTTTTTTATGGTCAAAGAGTGTTCACCACTTCAGGTGTGACCTGAATTCGAGTCGTATTAGTTGCGTTTATTGTTCGAACTTTGTCCTGTTATTGTAATTCAAAAAAAAATTATAAAACAAACCATTCAACAATCTATATCTCAAGCTACCTAACTATTACCATATTTTTATTTTAATCACTCACTCATTAATATTACCAACATTTAATATTTTAATCATTCGTCTATTAAATTATTAACTAAAATAATCCTATAGTACAAGGAACTCTTGGACATTTTGGGTTCTAATAGATAATATTCATTAGTTAAAGAGAAGTAAGGATAATTTAGAAAATACATAATTTCTAGAAAATATTTTAAACACAATATTAGACAAAAGCAAAACCAATTACACAAATCAAGATGCATATCTAACTCAAAATACCAATCCTACAAAATTCCTTCTACAGTTCTTAAATCTTTCCGTTAATGGAAGAGATGAAATCTTTGATTCTTCCCCATTCAGCCTCAACACTCTTCTCTTCTTCCTCACCAACCCTGGCAGTGGCCTCATACACTGCCCATTCCTTTCCCAATGCATCCAACTTCATTTTCATTTCCTTGCAACTTCTGTATATCCCATTTCGTTCAGCCAACATCTTCTCCCTTTTCTTTTGTGCTTCTACAACTTCCTCATGGCGGGCAGCAAGTATTTGATCCACCTGTTTCACCTCTGTTTCGACCTCCTTATATCTGATGAGGCTGCTCTCCAAACTACGAGTCATTGTCCGCTTGATAGATTCCTTCGCAGTAAGTTGATTCTTGTCCTGCACTGCTTTCGCTGCTCGGTTAGCTAGTTCTTTCAATCTTTCCTCCAAGCCCAACAACTCATTCTTTTGCTCAATTGTAAGGGTGGTGGAGGAACCATCAAAACTAGCTAGGATCATGAATGCCTGCTTAAGTGGAGAAATCTTCCCTGAATCGTTAAGATCAACTGGGGTCATATTCAAGGCTTCGTTTATTTTAGCCAGTGCTTCCTTTGCTTCTTCTTTAGAATAAACAATTCTAGAGCTTGAAAGCTCGTACTCTAAGATAGTGAAGAATGTGTTCATGTCTTCCTCAGCAGGCTGTTCAAGTTCAACGGCCTGAAATGGCGGAAAAGCAATCATAGTGATACATACATAAAAGGCATTATTATTAACAACTAATTTGGTTGACTTACCAGAGTTGGTGAAGGATTAATGACTTCTACTGGTTTGGTGGTTGTAGTTTTCTGGTTGCCTATGGCTGCCTTAACACAATCACCTTCCTTGGTCTTACGTTTACCCAAAACAGTTTTGACTATAAATTCATGTGAAATCATATCTACAGTCCGACCAGTGAAAACGTAGGCTTCAACCAAGCATGCATCATTGAGGAGATAGCCTCTTTTAGGGTTGCGTAATTCAGTAAGAGGTAAGAATGAACGGAAGCCCAGAATAGGGTTGGTCGCGTTGAACTCTTTCTTAGTGGCTGCCAAAAGCGAGAGTGTGTATCATCACCAAAAACTTGCGTAAACAAGGTAGTGACATATTCTAAGGAAAAAAAAAAGGGCATAGATAACATATTTGACATCTGGTCTTCGACTGTTTTACCCATGCCAAAACCTCAAACAAGCTGAGCTATTGGGGAACAATGGGAGATAATACGAAACCCATGACCATTATGAATTCTAAGCTTCCTCTGTAACCCCCCCCCCCGGGCCGAAACTTATTCTAGTGGCTCTGTTCCAATTGTTATCGTCAGTAAAACAACATAAGAGGTGTTGGTTCTAGTCTATCTTTTCTATTTCTATGTATGTATATGGAATACTCAAGCATTCACCACTGAGCGAGAGAGGGCCCAGGTGAGCATACCTCGTGTTTTGGAATTTTCACGATCGAATTGGTCGATGACAGCAATCCGAAATGGGCATATCTAGTCCATCCGGAAGCCAAAGTTGCAGAATCTGCAACACCTAAAAAAATTGACAAAAAAGCCTCATTGGCCCCCCCTGGGTAGATAATAAGTTGCCTGCCAAATAAGTTTGCAAATCCAAGTCATGCAAGGGAGTTAAAAAAGCAAATTAAAAAACATAACCAAAAAGAAAGAAAATCAACGTTACCATTTGTTGCCATCAACAGTGAAATTTTCAGAGCAAAGCTTCTTGTCTTGAATAGTGGAGAAGTTCTCAATCCTCCATGTGACCTTCGTTAATTGTCCATTACGACCCATAGACTTACTACCAACATCACTCAAAACTTCAATCTTCCATGTCACCTTAGTTATTAGTCCATTAACATCCATAGGCTTAGACTTGCTATCCACTACACTCAAAATTTCAGTTAAAAAAAACAGGCCTTTAGATAATGGAGGGTTTACGATTAAAAAATATAAGCTATAGAAGATGCTATCTGGACAAAATCCAGAGGAAGATTCAAGGTTTCCTTTCCTAGCGAGCGACGCTCCTTCTTCTTTGATTATTCACAACTCTAAGTCTTTCCGTTTCCCATAAAGTCAGTCTTTTTCACTTTTTAAAGACCTTATTGCTTAAGCTACTTAGCCTTTAAGCAGTTAAATTTTATTATTAGGCCCTATATTATTACTAAATTAATAATTTAGTCCCTATACTTTAGTTTAAATTTTTAATTTTGTACTTTTAAATTTTAAAATTTTCTTGACTTGATAATCTCTTTAAATTTATTAAGTTAAATTATATCATTTTCAAATGTCTAACAATTTTAAAATCGAAGAGGTAAAAACTTTAATTTTCTCCAGTCAACCTCAATAATCTTTTGAACTTCTTTTCAAAATTATTCTAAAAAATAATTAATTACGAAAATAATATACTTTCCACAATAAAAATTGATGTCGTCAATTTCATGACAACACGACCTTTATCATTACTTGATGATTGTAGCTTGTCACCATTATATTTGATAGCACCTATATGTATTTTTTTAAATATATAAGTATTCCTTTTTAATAAGTGTGAGAAACTGTAGAGAAGTGCATAGAGATACATCTTTGTCTTTCTTTACATTACTCTGGAGATTTATTTATTTATTGTTTTGTTCGAATTTAGACAGAGGGAGAGCTGGTTTCGTCATCAATGAGGTGAGAGTGTTGCAGTTGCCATGGCGGCGTTGCAGGCGTTTATATCATCTACCTAAGCCTAAGTCTAGATCTTCACTTCAATTACGTTTCTTTCCAAATTAAAGTGGTGCCACTAGCTCATAGCCCGCACTCCGTAAAAGAAAATTTTATAATTTTTTTTATTGTTAAATTTTAAAAATATAATTTTTAATTAAAAACATAAAATTGTTCCAAACAAAAAAAAAATTAGGAACCAATATTTAACTTAAAATTTTCGTTTGAAACGATGAGTTAACGTACCATAATAATTTATCGTTATATTGTTAACGATAATTAATATTCTATAACTAAAATATTACAACATAATAACGCAAGTAATTAAAATATAATATTTCAAATATAAGAGACAAAAATATTACTTGAGATTACATGCAAATATAATTATCACAATTATTTAAAATAAATTTAAAAAGGGAAATAATCTTTGAAAAATAATTTAAGCATGACAATAACAAGGGTACCTTATATATACATACGTATCATTTATATAAAATTTATATAATATAAAGTCTTGTTCAAAACACCAATACTTAAATCTTAGCTTCAATGGAAGAGATGAAATCTTTGATTCTTCCCCATTCAGCCTCAACACTCTTCTCTTCTTCCTCACCAACCTTGGCAGTGGCCTCACACTCTGCCAATTCCTTTCCCAATGCATCCAACTCCATTTTCATTTCCTTGCAACTTCTGTATATCCCCTTTCGTTCAGCCAACATCTTCTCCTTTCTCTTTTGTGCTTCTTCAACTTCCTCACGGAGGGCAGCAAGTATTTGATCCACCTGTTTTACCTCTGTTTCGACCTCCTTATATCTGATTAGGCTACTCTCCAAATTACAAGTCATCGTCCGCTTGATAGATTCCTTGGCGGTAAGTTGATCCTTGTCCTGCACTGCTTTCGCTGCTCGGTTAGCTAGTTCTTTCAATCTTTCGTCCAAGCCCAACAACTCATTCTTTTGATCAATTGTAAGGGTGGTGGAGGAACCATCAAAACTAGCTAGGATCATGAATGCCTGCTTAAGTGGAGAAAACTTCCCTGAATCGTTAAGATTAACGGGGGTTGTATTCAAGGCTTCGTTTATTTTAGCCAGTGCTTCCTTTGCTTCTTCTTTAGAATAAACAATTCTAGAGCTTGAAAGCTCGGACTCTAAGCTAGTGAAGAATGTGTTCATGTCTTCCTCAGCAGACTCTTCAGGTTCAATGGCCTGAAATGGTGGAAAAGAAAAGCAATAATAAGAGCTATATATATATATATATATGCATTAATATTAACTGATTTAGGTAACGTACCACAGTGTGGCTAGAAGACTGAGTTGGTGAAGGAGGTGTGATCTCTACTGGTTTGGTTGTAGGAGTTTTCTGGTTGTCTATGACTGCCTTAACACAATCAGCTTCCTTGGCCTTAAGTTCATCCCAATCAGTTTTGACTATAACTTCATGGGAAATAAAATCTAGAGTCTTATCAGTGCAAACGTATACTTCAACCAAGCATGCATCATTAAGGAGATAGCCTCTTTTAGGGTCGTGTAATTCAGTAAGACGTAAGAATGAAGTGAATCCCCAATCAGCCTGCCTCGCGTTGAAACAATGGTGAGTGACTGCCAAAAACAACAGTGCCTTATCATCAACAACCAGTTCAGTCCAGAAGCTGACAGACTCTACGAAGAAAGGATGGCATAGATAAAATATTTGGCATCTGGACTTCAACAGTTTTGACCATACCAACTCCTCAAACAAGCAGAGCTTTAGGTAATATGAATTCAAAGCTTCCTTTATAAACCCCGAAACTTCTTCGTAATGGCTCTTCCATGCTTCATTACATTTTATATTGTCATTTGGTTCTAGTCTATCATTTCTATTTCTATGTATGCTTGTACGTGGAAAGCTCAAGCATTCCCCAATGAGACAGAGCCCCAGGTGAACATACAAAATAAATGCAAAACAGAACAAGAGGAAGCAATAGCCATTGTTTTCCTAAAGCTTTGATAAATGACAAGTAACCGAGTAAATAACAAAAAGAGTTGAATTACACAATTGGTTCACGCAGTCACACTTAAGACCTAGCATTAAACATATCAATGACCCTTCCCCTATTCCTATACTATGGCTATCTATAGGTGATAATACTCTAAAATGGCATACTTGTATGTATTAATTACATGTATATTTTGAGTACAATCTTACTAATTTGGATTGTTTATGATTTTTTATCTTATAGAGATTAAATTGAAGACAAAAGGAAATTTGAGGCAAAAAGTGTGAATTTAAAGATAAAACAGGTCAGCATACGAAATAGGGAAGAAGTGATACCGAAAATACAAAATGTGGAAGATTTGGAGCAAAATTTTAAAGAAGAGATTTATGAACATTAGGCTTTGTTTAAATTTGAAATTTATTTTTAGGATTATTGCTAGAATTATTATATTGTTTAGATTTAATTTCAAATTATATCTTTTAAACATTATCATCTAGAGTTTAAATAGAAACAAACTAATATATACTATAAATAAGGGATGAAGTGACATGTAACACCCTTTACCCGTATCTGTTGTCAGAATAGGGCACGAGGCATTATCGAAGTTTACTGAATATTTTCAATAATTCTGAATCATTTATTATTCATATTCTGAAAATAATCATAACATCATTTATTGGGCCCTAGAAGCCCAAAACATTTATTAGGAACCTACTGGGATTAAATCGGAATCATAGGAAATTTTTTTGCAGAATCCTATTTATATATATATAGATTTTAGAAAAAAATTTTATTTCCGAATTAGGTGCAGGATTCATACGGGCGTATCACATAACAAATCTTTTCATAAGAAATTGCATAACTGAAACTTTTCCACTCTTTCATACGCTCAATTATATTTTCATCTAAGCACTTACCATTCCAATGCACCTTATAATTAAACATATTACCATTCAACAGTAATTTGATACTTGCCTCAACTTTAAGCAACAACATTGGTTAGCATACTTTAATACTAACAAACTTATTTTCTCGCCATGTCTCACTTAATTATATTACTCGTCTTAATATACATAATTTTCCTTGTATCAACATATCAAAGATAGTCTCATATTTACATGTCATGATACATATCATTTTCTTTTGTTTCTTCTTAAATATAAATTATTCAATTCATTATGACAATATTTCATGTACCATAAATTTTTATAAGTTCAATGTATATTTATTCGATGAGCAGTTCATAATCTTGAATATGCATAATTATCAGGCAAGTTCCACATACATGTATTTTCCATGTCATATTTTAGTATATCAAATAATTATCATTTCTATGTATTTCAAGTTTAATTTCATGATTTTAAGTACTTATCATTTTCTATTTTTATCCCGTTGAATTTTTCGGAATTTCGATGGATTTTTAGGGGTACACTTTAGTGTACAAATTCGGGTCCGTCAATTCATATTCATGTGCGCACATTTTCCAATTCAGAGAGCACACTCTCGCAAACCTCATTTTTTACAGCAGGATTACCAGTCTAGGCTAAATCCCCTGCAATAGAGCACAGTTCTACGAACCTCATTTCTTATAGCGGAATTATTAGTCCAGGCTATATCCCCTACAACGACAATTACTCTAATGAGCTTAGATCTGAATTACCAGTCCAGGCTAAATTCAGACCCTAATTCGGATTACCCGTCCGGGCTAAATCCATTTCCCACATATTCTTCGAGAGAGCTATATCATGATAGGATCACTTGTCCGGGCTAGATCCTTTTTACCGTCAATTCCTTTTCAGAGATCTATAGAATTTTCCTTCCATTCAACTGAGATTTTTTTTCCTTTTTGTCAAATATATCAATGTTTCATCAATTTTCATACAATGAACATTCAAATCATATTCACATCAATAACATACATTTCAAGCATTTAAGAATATAATTCAAGTTACACGAACTCACCGGGCTAAATTGCAGAATTATCAAAATTCAAGGACATTTTGATAATTTTCTATTTTCTCAATTTTCACCCAAAATTTGATCTAAATTAATATTTCATTCAATTTATTAATTTAAACGATAAAAAATTCATTTCATGCAATTTGGTCATTTTGACATTTTACAAAATTACCCTTAAAATTTTACTTTTATTCAATTTAGTCCCTGAACCTAAAACATGTAAATTAACTATTTTAAAGTAAACTCATATTAGCTGAATATTAACATATATTAATTTTCCTCCTCCTCCACTCCAATCCACATCCTTGATACATATATATTACCACTATTTACTTGTTTACTCATAACAAATTGTTCACTTGAGTCATAGTCACTAAATTAATTATATATTGAGATACAGAGCTCCAAATTAAGATCCGTAAATTTTATATAAAACTAGACTCACATATTTTCTTACCATAAAATTTTTAGAATTTTGGTATAGCCAATAAGTACAGTTTATTCTTTAAATGCATCCTTATTCTGCTGTTTGACAGTTTTGACCCTTCTTCACTAAAAACTAATTATCTCTTTATACAGAATTCGGATGATGTTCTAATTTGTTTCTTTTGAAAATAGACTTATTAAGGATTCTAAGCATATAAATTATAACTCATAATCATTTTAGTACAATTTTAATGACTTTCCAAAGTCAGAACAGGGAACCGAATTCATTCTGTACTTGTCTCACTAAATTTATTATATTTCATAATTTACAATTCCATTGGTTACACCATTTCTTCTATGAGAAACTAGACTCAATAAAGATTTAATTTCATATTTTTTATCTTCTAATTCAATTTCCATGATTTATAGTGATTTTTCAAAGTTAACCTACTGTTGCTGTCCAAAACTGTTTTAGTGCAAAATGTTGATTACTAAATTTATAACACCCTTATTCCCTTTCTCTATAGTATTTCCCATCACTTTATCTTGTTTTCTTCACTAAAATATCAAGAAAATAAAACCTTATATAATAAAACCCTACATTAACATCAATTTCATACTTTTCAATAATATCGACTCAAAAATATATTGAAATCTTGATGTTCTTACCTTGCTCTATTAATTTCAATCTTTTACTTGATTTTCTCTCTCCTCCAGCCTCTATGTCTTGAATCTAACTTGATATTCTAGCTCCCCATAGTCTCCTTATCAATTTTCTCTTTTGGTGGCTATGGAAATTTCTTTAAATTCTAAGTGAAAATAGTGATTTTTTTGTGAGGGGACCAAATTGTAAAGAAAGCAAAACTTTCTTTCTTTCTCTCTTCTTCTCACGTTAATGCATGGAAAAATGGTGGGATGGTGGCTTCCATCTTTTTTTTCCATATATATATATATATATATATATATATATATATATATATATATATATATATTACTATATAAGATAATAAAATATCATTAAGAAAAAATCAAATCAAAATATAATAAACTAATATTTATTTATTTAATCTAAAATATCTCCAACATCATCATTATTTTCTAGATTTCTCTCTCCTCTAATTGACCATTTTGCTCTTTAGATATTTTAAAATTCCATCCTTGAGTCATCACTTAGTTTGGTAAAATTACGATTTAGTCCCACATAATTCTTCATCTATTCAATTTGGTCTCAATTCATCCATTTTCCTTAGTTTCTAGATTATTCCACCCTTAAAATATTTACACTATTGATCCTTCAACTTTTCATATTTACATTTTAACCCCTCAATTTTTGAGTATTTACTATTGGGTAACAAAACTTTTCTCACTTTTACAATTTAATTCTTTCTTGAGTTAATATGTCATAATATACTTCCCAATGTTGTCATAACTCAAAATTCTCCTTTTGTCACTTTATTTCCTTACTATATCAAAAATAATATCTTATTGTAAAATTTTCGAGGTATTACATTTCTCTCCCCCTTAAAATAAATTTCGTCCTAGAAATTTCCTTGTTTTACTATATCAAGAATATCTACTCTCTTACTGTAATAATTTTTGGGATCACATATCAGCTTAGAACTTTTAAATAAATTGAGTGCTCAAATGTCAAAATTTTCGAACGAAATTTTCACAAAATCATTCCGTGAAATTGTAGACCATAAAAATAAAATTTTCCTCGTCGGATTTGTGGTCTCAAAACTACTGTTCTGACTAGACCTAAAAATCGAGCTGTTACAACTCTCCCCCTTTAGGGATTTTCGCCCCGAAAATCTTACCAAAAGAAATTACTTCCAACTCTCATGAAATACTTTCACTAACTTTCCAAAATCACTAATCAATTTAATCTCATATATCTCTATATCATACTTTCTGAAACATATTTTTTTTTCATTTTGACTATCTATCTTCATACTCATGAGTGCACAGAATTTATTCTCTTAGCTGAGGACATGCTTAAATACATGTAACTTAAATCACATGTCAATAATTCAATTCACTTTAATAAAACAACTGTATTGATTTCAACTATCAAACACTAACATATCAAGATACTATTTTCTTAATGCTGAGGATACAACTCAAACACTCAATCTTTCAACATTCTTTTAGCATGCAAACCAAAGATCCTTTAACTGTATTAGTTCAAGGAAACATATATTTTGATTGAACTTATTAACTTTAATCAAATTTACCTGAGGAAAAATTCAATCATACAATTTTAAGTTTATGCTCCCATTATTTATACCCTTACTGATGACAATTCCTTACACAAAATCAGAAAAGTCCAGATACCAAAATCACCACATTTCAGCTCTGGAATTTCATCGTAGCAAAACAATACACTTTTTAAATATGTATGCAAAACAGAATAATAACTAGTCATAAACCGACCAGACCAACAGGGTTTTCGTCTAACATCATAATTAGCTAACATTCTCATAACATAAGAATTCCATTAGAAACTGAACAATTATACACATATCTCTAAGGATAAAAGAATATATAGAATATCCAAAAAAGATCATCGTGTTCATTTCGATTGTAATCGTGACACACAGGCATCTTTACCACTTAATTATCATTTCTCTGACAAATTTTGTTATTACGAACCTCACATTATTCCATTTACTAACAAAAATCAATTCAAAAGAACTTCCAGTTAATACATGCATTCTTTAGGTATCATACCTGAATATTTTGTCTCATCAAATTTAACCTCTTCGTTAGTTCACATTTATGAGCTTATTCAACCTGATTCTTGTAAAAAATTTCATCATAAAGCAATACTGATAAGGGGGTGATGGTGAGGTCATAAAGCCTCTAACTTACTCTTATAAATACATATATATATAACTTAGCTTTCATCATCAATGTAATACCATCATAACCACATAGTTCATTCCAAGCAAATTAACATATCTATTTATTACAAATGTTTTCTGTCACTCACAATTTCACACAATGGATTTACTTACTTGAGCTCAATATTAATATCTAATTAAATTTCAATACTTGGCTTCCAATTTACTTACTGACATTTGTCAAATTAGAGAACGTCTTACGGAATTGAGTACTTTATTTTCTCGATGCCATAGTCAAACTATGGTCTTACATGTAGTCACATATCACATACCGATGCCATAGCCCAGCTATGGTCTTACACGGAATCACATAATCACATTTTCACATGTTGCCATGGTCAAACCATGGTCTTTTCTGTCAATTCATCACATATCACTGAACGAAAGTACTCATCCTGCGTTCTACTCAATTTGATCTTCCAATTCAATTTTCATGCTATTATAATATTTATAGTTCAATAATAAAGACATAAACAAAACATCATATTATTTCTAATTTAACAATTAAACATAAGATTCTATCAAATAAATATACTGATTACACTTATTCAAGCAAGTGTACATAAACACACATTCCATTTATTTGTGTATATTTGATTACCATATTTACTTAATCAAATATGTTGAGGACATAACATCATATGCACACCAAGCAAACACGGATGGGCTTATCACCATATAAACTTTCATTTTATTCTACGTTTCCACATTTCTCATCTCAACTTATGGTTATCTCATTTCGTACATTAACACATACTTATCATGAACTTCTATTCATACTTTTCTAAGTTTCATTTCATCATAAACACATTTCAATCACATCAATATAAAATTTTTAGCATTTTTGGAAACAGCTCGATTGGAAGTAATACGGCATTATCGGATATCACGCTATCACGAGTAATAATACGTCATATATAGCTAGACTCACATACGCTATGTTAGTCCGAGAACAAACTAAAGCGTAGCTCTGATACCAATAATTGTAACACCCTTTACCCGTATCCGTTGTCGGAATAGGACACGAGGCATTTCCGAAGTTTATTGAACATTTTCAATAATTCTGAATCATTTATTATTCATATTCTAAAAATAATCATAATGTCCCTTTATTGGGCCCTCGAAGCCCAAAACATTTATTAGGAACCTACTGGGATTAAATCGGAATCATAGGGAATTTTCTACAAAATCCTATATATATATATAGATTTTAGATTTTTTTTAATTTCTGAATTAGGTGTAGGATTCATACGGGCGTATCACATAACAAATCTTTTCATAAGAAATTGCATAACTGAAACCTTTCCACTCTTTCATAAGCTCAATTATATTTTCATCTAAGCACTTACCATTCCAATGCACCTTATAATTAAACATATTACCATTCAATAGTAATTTGACACTTGCCTAAACTTCAAGCAACAAAATTGGTTAGCGTACTTTAATACTGACAAACTTATTTTCTCGCCATGTCTCACTTAAATTTATTACTCGTCTTAATACACATAATTTTCCTTGTATCAACATATCAAAGATAGTCTCATATTTACATGTCATAATACATATCATTTTCTTGTTGTTTCTTCTTAAATATAAATTATTCAATTGATTATGACAATATTTCATGTACCATAATTTTTATAAGTTCAATGTATATTTATTTCAATAGCAGTTCATAATCTTGAACATGCATAATTATCGAGCAAGTTTCACATACATGTATTTTCTATGTCATATTTTAGTATATCAAATAATTATCATTTCTATGTATTTCAAGTTTAATTTCATGATTTTAAGTACTTATCATTTTCTATTTATATCCCGTTGAATTTCTCAGAATTTTGATGGATTTTCAGGGGTACACTTTAGTGTACAAATTTGGGTCCGTCAATTCATATTCATGTGAGCACATTTTCCAATTCAGAGAGCACACTCTCCGAACCTCATTTCTTACAGCAGGATTACCAATCCAGGCCAAATCCCCTGCAAGAGGAACCTGACTTTAACCAACCATCACTTTTGTGAGACCGTCTTACACTAGATCACCATTTCTTAATGGCGAATGCCATGCCATTTCATTTCTTGGGCTCGATAACCTGTGACGTAGTAAGTTTGCGAACCGACTGTGTAACATTCCCAAAACATACAATAAGACAGCCTTTGCACAAGATGAAAAGATTACTTTTGGAACGATATGGACAGATGCGTCATTCCCGTAATGCGGAGAAATGATGAATACTCATTGAGAAGGGCTAAGTGCAGGTTCTAAGCTTAATGAACTCTTTTGGATGAGTCTTGATAACCTTGGCTAGATGAGTTTAGTGGCTCATGTTTCTTGGGAAAAAAAACACAAGTTTAATAAAAAGAAATTTTATTAGAAAAGAAAAAAAGCAAAAATGATCAAAGCCTTATAGGGAATAAGCATTTACAACAATGATGAGTTAATATTCATGTCACTCCATCTCCTATTTATAGTACATAAAAAATCTAGTTTGTTCCTATTTAAACTCTACATGATAATATTTAAAAGATATAATTTGAAATTAAATCTAAACAATATAATAATCCTAACAATAATCCTAAAAATAAAATTTAAATTTAAACAAAGTCTTATTTCATAAATCTCTTCTTTGAAATTTTGCCCCAAGTCTTCCACACTTTGTATTTTTGGCACCACTTCTTTCCTATTTCATATGTTGACCCGTTTTGTCTTTAAATTCACACTTTTTGGCCCCAAATTTTCTTTTACCTTCAATTTAATCCCTACAAGATAAAAAAAAACTATAAACAACCCAAATTAGTAGGATCGTACTTAAAATATATATTTAATTAACCCATAAAAATATGCCATTTTAGAGTATTATCATATTCCTCGTACTTAGCTCATACTTGCCCCAAGTATGGTTCTTATTCCATTATGTAATTTAGATTTACTATGAAAGAAGTATCACTCCAAAGTTTTATAAACATTAAGCATAATGCGTATAAAAAATAAAGAGAACATTTAGCTTGCTTTAAGTAAAACCGAAAAGTGTTCCAACTTAAACACACAAAAGTTAAATCGAGTTGAATTCTTTCATGAAAATTAGATAATTTACAAAACTTACCAAGACACCCTATTTGTTTCACCCTTAGTCCCCAAATCCAATTCTTTTTTTTTTCTTTTTTCCTTAATTTTTTTCACTTAAGAATGTATTGGCTATTTTGACGCAAAGTGAGATTACAACCCAAGCACCCCACCTTGGTTATTTAGCCAAACACACTCTTAATTTTTTTTTTTGTTTAATTCCGGTTAGTGGAATTTTATGTAACACGTCACACAACATTTTACGCGAAGTAGGATGATAACTCAAACACCTTACCTTGGTTACTTAGTCGGTCACGTTTTAAGCTATGCTCATAACCACGGAATCATCAAATTTTATTTAGTCAAAAATAATTCAATTTAGTCATTAATACTATCAACATTTAATATTTTAGTCACTCTTCTATTAAATTATAAACAAAAACAAAATTGTTTAGTTTAGTTTGACAAAGACTAAAAAATTTTAATCCTATAGGACCTCTTGGATTCCATATTCTACCCTTGTAAGTATGATTAGTTAAAGAGAAGTAAGGATAATTTAGAAAATACAAACTTTTAGACGCAATATTAGACAAAAGCAAAACCAATTACACAAATTAAATGCATATCTAGCTCAAAACACCAATCCTATAAAATTCCTACAGTTATTAAATCTTTTCGTTAATGGAAGAGATGAAATCTTTGATTCTTGCCCATTCAGCCTCAACACTCTTTCTCTTCTTCCAAGCCAACCCTGGCGGTGGCCTCATATACTGCCCATTCCTTTCCCAGTGCATCCAATATACGAAATTAATTATTTATTTGTAGCAGTAGTGATTTGGAGAGCCAATTGAAGGCTGCTGCCGGTCGGCAAGCACACAGTAGTCAACTGAAAAGCAAAAACGCAGCAGCTTGTGCCAAGAATTTTGGTTGGTGCAACAATGGCCTTAATCGGTTCAATTTAGACCAGCTATGGAAGCAAGTCTTGAAGGAGCAATCACCCACTATTTTTGGATTTTGGAGCAATTAGCAGCATGTAGAACGGGTTAACAATGAGATAGTAAAGAGGCATTAAATTAAGCCAAATAGCAGCAGATTTTTGAACATGTTCGGTAACTGATTTGTAAAACAAAGTGCAGCAATTTTGGAACCAATTGCAACTTGATGTACAAGTGAGGAATTTTCGGTAAATGGCAGCAAAGTAGCAATACCTTGGAGGTGAAGCAAACTGATTAAAGAAGGACAAATTAAGAGAAAAAAAAAACACTTGCTCACATAACTTTAATATATTAACTTTAAATGAAACAAAAGTAAAGTAAGCACAGAATCAAGGCCAATAGAGGGTTGCAGCAGACCAACAAACAAAATATATTACCATAACATGAAACAAAAGGATTAAGCACTTCCAAATATGCTTAATAGCATAAGTTACTTTCCGTGCAAACCATAAATATTATCCTAAAGCTACTTATCTAAGCACAAAAGTTTAAAAATATCATTGCCTGCCACTCTATTCGTCTTCGGACTTGTAATATATCAGCGCCAACTTCGCTTGCTCAGCCACAAATTCAGTTCGCTCCGCAAACAACTCAAACTGCGCCATTTGCAATTTCCTCCATTTTGCCTCCATAGCAGCCTTCTTTTTACCATCAACCATATCCAACCCGACCTTTACAACTCCCACGTCCACGTCAGAGACACAAAATATCATATCAAGCAAACTACTGGAACTCTTAGACACCACCTTATCGACCTCTATTGGCCCCGCATTGTCACTTTTCTTATCGGATGAAGAAGGCAACACAGCTTTCAATGCAGCCACTGCCTTGTTATTCCCCTTGGCTTTCCCATTTGACTTGGCAGTTGAAGACTGAAGTTTTCCACTAACCCCCTCTTTGCCCCATATCTTTTTTCGACAACTCAAAAGCTTTCTGTTCATGGGCTTTAGAGAAAGTTCGATCCTCACCCTTCTTAGAGAAAGTTAGCAACCGGTGCAGCGGTGTCCGATTCGGATTCGGAATCAGAACCGGATTCATCAGATTCATCGTTAGCGGTTTCAAGCTTTCTGGATGGTGGGGTCTTGTGGGTTTTGGGGTCTTCCTCATCTTCTTCCTCAGAAGAAGTCACCTCTTCATCTTCTTCTTCAGAGGAAAGAGCGGCTGGTGGGACTTCAACAGGGTAGAACGCTTCGGTGCCATTGAGAAAGAGAGAGAGCCGAGAGGGAGGATGCTACTTGTTTGTTTAATGGTTTTATAGGGAAAGAGGTACTGGGAGATAAAAGTTTTTGTATTCAGAAGGTTGCATCAGTCAAACGGGCTGTAAATTTGACAGAAACGAAGAGTTTTTATTCACTAATGGAAATCGTTACTAACTTTTATGGATGCTTTCATACTTTTTTTATAAACAAATATCATTTATAAATCCAACAACAGTCCATTGTCGTCCAGTGGTTAGGATATCTGGCTTTCACCCAGGAGACCCGGGTTCAATTCCCGGCAATGGAAAGGTACTTCAATTTTTATTGCTTTCTCTTACTGACACGTGGCACACACCCACCAGCTTTTTTTCATTTTATAAATCAGTTAATTTTCAACTTTAGTCCTTTTAATATGCTTAAATTTGAGATTTAATTCTTGTACTTCAATTTCAATTTTAGTCTTAATATGCTTAAATTTGACATTTAATCCTTACACTTTAATCTCTAACACCATTTGGTCTTTATATTTTTATAATTATTTTAAATAATTAATATCATTAACTTTTCAATTAAATGTGGCTACATATAATTTAAAAACAGTAAAGTGCAGAGATTAAATTCTTCAAAATAAATGTTAGAGAATTAAATTATAAATATACAAAGTGTAAAACTTTTCCTCTATATTTAAAACAACCTTTTAAATTCTTTTCGAAACAAGAAACAGATTTTTCAAAGTGCAGTTTCTATGTTTGAATTTGGAATTAAGTGTAAACTAAAGACTTGAATCTTAGGTTAACCTTAAATCATGCTTGGAACATTTCATTGATAAAGATTATTTTATATAAATTTAATTCTATATTATATTTTAACAGTATTAACATACAAAGTTATGTTTTTTTTAATTTTAATAGAAATTTTAAACATGTATATAAATCCAATATATGAACACCACCTTTCTATGTAAACCTTGTTATTCGTATATTTTTTCGTTTTTAGGGGTAAGATAACGAAATAGTTTGATATATTATTACAAGCTAATTCTATCTAATATCATTTGATATGAAACTTTAGCCTTTTACTTTAAAAATATAAAATAAACAAAAAATATCAAAATGGTATCCCACCCACATTATTTACCAAAATGGTATGTTGCGGGTCATTTAATTAATGGCATAGTAGGCTCAGATATGTTAATTATGGTACTTTACGTACATAAATTAACTTAGAGCACATTCCTTCATTTCACAATAGTAATTATAAATGTGAAACATGTGTTGAGACAAATTAATAAAGGTAAAAAAAATCACTGGATCTAATACGTAGCAATGCTTGTAAAGCTTGGTTAAACGAGAGGAAGGAATAAAAATGTTTATTACCTTCATTACTACGAGCTAAGACGAAGAGAATTTATTCTCTATAAGCAAGAAGTTGAAAACCAACTTAATAAATGATTAAGTAATCATGATGATGGATATATTGAATCATTTCAATAACACCACCATACTTTCCTAAAATAGAGTAATCGAGAAGAAAATCAGATTCTAAAAGAAAAGATGAATGCACAGCTAAAAAGCTTTAGGTTATCACGTAAAATGTGGGGGGAGCGTTTCTATGCGTAAATTACCTTTTAAATAAGATACCCCACAAGAAAAGGGACAAGATGCTACATAAGTTATGGGAAGGTAGAAAACCATCCGTGTGGGGGGTGTATTGCTAGCGTAACATATAATGGTAAGTCGAGACATATGCGACGTCAACATAATACCGTTAAACAAATTATCTCAAACGGAGTTATCTATATTGATTTTGGAAAATTAAAAGATAACATTGCAGATCCACTAACCAAAAGTTTAAAACGAGATCATGTTGTTAAAACATCGAAAGGAATGCGACTAAAGCCTATGAAAATAAAAGGCGCTATGTGAAGGAAAACCCTACCTAGTTAACTGAAGATCCCAATATCTAAGTTCGAAAGGACAACCTAATTGTTCAGACCTTGTGAGGTCACTTTGGGGGTACTTATCCCAAGTCCGTTCCTATGATGTAAACAGTGACTAAAAACGGGATAGGTTAGGCAATGCTTTTAATAACCATTGTATGTTTCTATGAGCCGAACAACATAAGTCACCTATGTGAGAGTGAAGTGAAGTCGCTTCAATGAGACTATTAGGGCATAGTTCTCTCAAACTCTTGCAGAACCAGAAGATGTTCACGGCTATATGAACATACCCATGAGAACTAAAACCTTGCCAGGGAGGTAGCTGTGTGAGGTATATCATCGTTTACACAAAAGGCAGAACGGTTTAAGGACATCACGTCTACTGGTCAGCTAGTAAAGTAAATATACTATAGCAAGGGAAGGTTCAAGGGTGGATACCTACCTATCCTATACAACTATCGATCGTAGATTCTATCACCACATCGAGTCAAAGTTTTTCGATAAAACTATCAATTTTCATTCATGTGGGGGATTGTTGGAAAAATTACATTCTTATGGGAAATTTGAGGCATATTCTCAATAGGTAAAAGTGGAGAATTGAATCATAATTTTATGGTTCATATTCTAATCCATGAGACCTTTACAACGGTATATCATATGCTCAAAATGGTTGAGTGATGAATGAGAAATTAATTAAGCTACTTGGAAATATTATTAAGGAAAAATAATAGGCTTAGACCCAACATTGGTTAAATACCAAGTATGGGATGTGTTTATATATGTGAACTCTCTTAAAGGGTAATTGAATGACTAAGCTTGTAACTTTGCCTCGCGTGCAGGAAGGTGTAGGTCCAAACCCGATAGGTTTGGGGTACACCCGCACAATGTGGGTGACGCGAAATGTCCGAACAGGTCGAAAATTTATATTAGCCCAACACGAATTTATTTTTCCTCAGCAGAAAAAATCTGCTTATATATGGAAACTTATTTTATTAATTTGATTCTAATAAATCTGTTTAAATTTTTTATTTAATGGCAGATATTGGGGATATTTTTTCCAAAAATTCCAACACTCTCTCCATGCCTATAAAAGGCGATGATTCTGAAAGTTTTTTGTACACTTTCATACTCTCTAAGAATTTCTCTTGCCGAAACTCTATTATTCTCAAGAAATCTCTTTTTTCCATCCTTCGTGTTTTATAAATATTCCGGTGATAGAAAAATGCATTGTTCATTCGATTGATTGTGGTAGATGTGCTACTACTTCGATCATTGTTGTTGTATCTTGGGAGCCTTTCGACCAACGTTACTCCAAGTATCGTAGAGCGGTCGAATCTGTCTTAAGGAAACTGTGTTTCACGAGCCTCAACATTTCGTAAAATCTCAATTCTCCTTTATTTCAATTGTTTATTATTGTTTTATTTGATTTTCATATTTGATAAATTCATTATAAATATTTATGTTCATATTTTATTTTATATGTGTTTATTTATAATTAATTTATTTTGTTCGCTAACATGTTTTGTCCAACATTTGAGGGTGTTGTAGAGGTGACACTACTTTATACGGGTCAGTAATATGGGATATGAGTACGTTATTTTGGGGATTTGGTGGTGCCTTCCTAACAGGTGACACTAGATTGATTAAACCCATCAATATTGCATTTTAGAGTTTTACGAGCTTAGGCATTAACTGAGGGTTTCACTGGAAAATGGGGTTTAGAGGTTTATAAACTATTTAGGGTGTTGGAAAAAATTGTGCTAATTCAAAAAAAAAAGTGAGAGTAGAGATTAGAGAAGAGAAGAATGAGACGATTTAAAGAAAACAAAGAAGATAAGATAAGATAGAAGAGGGCTTAGATCAGTAGAGAAATAGAAAAGAAAGAATAGGGTTTTTTTTTAAAGAGAAAGAAGCAACAACAACTTAGTAGTAGAGAAGAAAAAAGAAAAAAAGGTTTTAGGGTTTGAAAGGAAAAAGACGGTTTGAAAGGGAAAAAAAGAAGATAATGAAGTGTTTTGGGTTTAGTTTGGGGTTTTCAAATTCTTTTCTTTTTAAAGGTAATATTTTTTAATTATTTATTTTTTTAGTGTAGTGTTTATTGTTATTTTTAATTGTTTTTTTTGTTTGAGGGGAGGAAGCAACACTTAAATTGTTATTTAAAAGTAAATTGATTTTTATAGTTATTTGTTAATATTTTTTGTAATTAATTCTTTTTAGTATTAAATATTTGTTTGATCTTATAGTTTTATTTGTTCTTTTAAAACATCAAGCTAATGATTTATTTTGAAAGACAAGGTTGGTGCCGCCTCTACACCACCTTCAACCACCCACAACATCCCATTTTGGTAAATAATGTGGGTGGGATACCATTTTGATATTTTTTTTGTTTATTTTTGTATTATTAAAGTAAAAAAGCCTGAAAAATTGAACAAAAATTAATAAACCCATCACTTTTTGGAATAGTGAAATTCATTTTAAGCAACAACCTATATTAATTATTTGTACGGATATAATATTTTTTTGGTAGAAAATAAACAACAACTTCTACAATTACAACCACTGGTTTTATTACAATACCAAAGCTTTATTACGATCCTCTAACAAAATGTCTTTCACTGCATGTAGAGGAGCAACAAATAATTATAAACCAGCAAGATGAATGGCTATTTTGGCCAAGCAATCTGCAACTTCATTCTAAGATCTCGGCATATGCCGTAATCAGATTTCTCATTCTTGGTGCATCATTTCATGAATCAACCGTAATTCCACCATTTTACTACTAGAAGCACTACCAGCCAAAAGAGATTCAACCAACAACACATTGTCACATTCCAGTTATATTCGTCCAAAATCATTATCCCAAACTATGCATAGTCCTTATAAAATAGATCTAGCTTCATTTTTAAAAATTGATTTCTTACCCAATAACATAGTATAACCACATTACCACATTGCATTCAAGTCCCTCAACACACCTCCAATTGATACATTCGCATTATTAGAAGACACCGCCCCATCCGTATTTACTTTAATCCATCCATCCTCCGGTGGTGCCTAATAATAGATAGTGACCATCTGATTTGGCTAGAATAGATTGGAACTGGAAGTTGCATAACTCTTTACCCATATGAGACCTGTATCCACAAGATTTTGAATACAATTATGTCTATTAGAAAAGACAAAATGATTCCTATTCTTCCATAACAACCAATATATTATGGAGAAAAGAGTCCTCAATTCAAAATCCTTACTCCCACAATGCCCCTTATCTTGAATATTCCAAACTAACCAATCCTTCAGTTGTAATGAAAAGAAAATAATGTGAGCGTGAATCGACACAACTAACATCCAAATCACCCTTGAAAATGGGTAATCCTGCATAGCATGAATCCCAGATTCGCATAAAGTAGTACATCTGGGACAATTCCCACCATTTGATATATGCCTCATCAATCGTTCCCCATTCATTAACAATATATTTTGCCAAAAAAGCCAAAGGAATACTCAAACCCTTTAAGGTGTCTTAGTTTTCTATATCAATTTCCACATAGGAGAAGCCTCATGACTCACCACACAAAGATTCTTATATTCTCAAAATTAGAGAAGTTCTCTTTCGACATCCATTTCCACGCTAGCTAATCCAGGCCTGCATCAGGAGTAGGTGGCAACACTGTTGCTATTTGGTTAACAACGTTGTCAGGAATCAAACTTCTTAACCGGGCCCAAACCTAATCTCCAGTAGAATAAAAAAAATCACAAACATAGAGCATGTCATCTGGCTGAACAATCCCTCTAAAGAAAGCTCTGAGCCGACCAATCTCCCGAAGTTATACATCATTCTAAAAATTAGAGAGCCCAACATCACCAATGGACCAAAAAATGTTGTCAATTACCTCTAACCAAACTGCATTCAACGATCTCCAAATGAAAAAACAGTTACTCCTCGCAATTAAGGTTGGAACCCTTCCCATGAACACGATACTTTTTTCTTAACATTTGAACCCACAGTGCATCTATCTTTGTAAGTAATTGGAAACCTAATTTCAATAGAAAAATTTTGTTTTGATCCACCAAATTTCGTAGTTCAAGCCCTCCAGAATCGAGAGGTTTATAATAGTCTTTCTAAGAAACAAGCATCGGTCTCCTAGCTTCGAAGCTAGTACTCTAAACAAAGTTACGTGCTAATCTCCCATTCTCCTTACAAATCGAAACTGGTATATATACCATACTCATGAAGTAGTTGGGAATTGCTAGTAGAAGAGATTTGGCTAACGTTATTCTCTCTGCCAGTGATAATTTTTTTTGCTTTCCAACCATTGAGTTTGTTCCTTACCTTATCAACCACAAACTTGAATGTATTCATTACAGTTCTTTTCTAAAGTAGTGGCATTCCAAGATAACTTCCCAGATCATCAACTCGCACAAACCCTATCTGACTGCAAATTGTTGCTGCTAAAGTATCTAAAGTGTTATAAGAAAAAAGCACTTGTGATTTGTTTCTATTTATCTTTTGACTCAAAAAGTAACAAAAATCATTCAAGATTCCATTGATCAAAGCTGTCTGCCTCCTATTTGCCTTACAAAACAACATGAGATCATCGGTAAAAAATAGATTTGACAAATCAGGACCACTCATTGATAATCTTAATAGGACTAAGTTTTTGTTCCACTGCATAATCAATACAATGGCCTAGTCATTCCATATAGAGAATAAAAAGATATGGAGATAAAAGATCTCCTTGTCAAATGCAACGTGTCGGTTTAAACGTATTCATCGAAGATGATGACATACAATTTAAAATAATAGTAATTAACAACCGTAGTTTAGAAATAGTATCATCCAAAAAATCTCATCTAACTCTATCATAATAGGAAAACTTTGTGAAAAGAAAAAAAATTATGAAAAAAAAAGAGAAGAAATGAGAAATATAAAAAAAAAGAGAAAGAAGGAAGAAAATAGGGGAAAGAAATATGAGAAAGAAATTTGAGAGTTTCAATTGTCAAATAGGATGACACGTGGTGACGCATGATTGGTCAGCACTGCCACATCAGGAAAAAAGTAACAGCGTTAGTCACAGGTACCAAACTAGTGGACGGAAAAAAGTTCGGTTATTAATCAACGACAAAAAAACTATAAGTACCAATCTGAGATAAGTGAAAAAATTCAGGTACCAATCTAATGTTTAACCCAAAATAAAAACATTTATTGTACAATTTACGATGTTTACCTCATCATTAATGGCAATATGTATGGATCGATAAAAGTGAAAGATAAAAATTTTATCTTAAATATATTTTATATATTAAAATCACATACAAATATAATTATCACAATTATTTAAAATAAATTTTAGCTTAAATATTACATTTTCTAAAAAGTTGATTGAAGAAACTCTCTCTCCGGTTGACTTTGTGATTAGAACGAATTCTGCGGGTAGGGCAACGATGAAGGTTAATCGATGTACGGATGGGCCCTCAGACTCGATTGATCTGACTGTAGATGGAAATGGATAGCCCATACAGAATAAGATTGTGAATACGGCGATGATATATTATAAAACTAAATTGATAGGTGATCCGGTGAGTCACAATTCGATAGTAGATTTAGAGGAAGATTTTGAATTGCAGGATGGAGACGTGACCACGGTGCTAATGGGTGGAGTCCCATCGATTACTTTCTTCGATCATGTTTAGTAATTTATAGCGCGAAAAATGACCCTAACTGTTGTGGTGAAGCTATTGGGGAAGAAGATAGGGTTTTATACATTGCTTAATAAGGTCTCTTCGTTGTGGAAACTATAGAGTCGATTTCAATTGATGGATTTGGAAAATGATTTCTACCTCGTTCATTTTAAAGATATGGATGATTTTGACAAAATTCTAATAGGTGGTCCATGGGTAATCTTTGGTCATTATCTAACGATAAAACCTTGGTTATTAGATTTCTCAACTGCTAACACAAAAGTAGATAATCAAATTGCCTGGATAAAATTGCCTGGTTTATCGGAAGGATACTACTCAAAAATGTTACTTCGGGCTATAGGGCAAACAAATGGGCCGATGATTAGAATTGATGAACATACGAATATAGCAATAAGAGAAAGGCTCGCTCTGTTGGTAGTGTGTGCAGATCTTAGGAAGTCTTTGATTTTTAAGGTTCGAATAAATGGTAAAACGCAAAGGGTCGAATACGAGTCTCTGCCAAATATCTATTTTACTTGTACGTTGTATGGGCATACAACTGCACTTTGTTCAAGAGAAGAAACAGGCATGATGGAAAACTCGATGGACACCACAGTACTAATTACGAAGGAATCAAATCTGACTAATAGGGTTGAAAAGCAACCATTTGGTCCTTGGATGCTAGTGGAATGAAAACAGAGAGGAAGGTTTAAAGAGTCTACAATGGTGGCTAACAGTGGTCAATACAACCGATATACGGGATCGCATTTCTTTATTCTAGAGGATGGCAGAATTAATAGTGCAACAGTTAATCATGGAGTTAATTTTGTTGCTAAAGAAGAAAACAACGAAGTTACTGTAGATTTGTAGAGATATGTGGAAGGGATGAGTTCGAAGGCAGCTGATGATGTCAGTGGGAATAGGAAAATTGTTTCTAGGGCAAAAGGGAAAGAATTAGCTGTGGCTAATGGGCATAGGAAAAATCTACAAATATTGAGACCTAATAGTAATGGTCCAGGGCTTCATTTAAGTAAAGGTGTCAGTGGGTTTAACGATGGAGCAAATTTGGTAAAATCAGGCTTTGATGGGCCGTTTGGTAATTTAAAGACCCAAGCTATGAATTTTAAAACAAACTTAAATAGAAATAAACACCAAGCCTATCGTCACACGAATCAGGTTTTAGAAAAGAAAATAAAATGTTTCAGTTTGGTGCTATGAGAAATGAGAGTATGGGAAGAGAAGTGGAGGCCACTGTGGAGGAGGACATGCACCGTAAGAAACCTCTTGATATCGGGTTGACAAATCATGATCAACTTATGATGGGAATTTCGGAGGCTATGGAAGACATCATTCAAGCAATTGAAACTTCCTGTCAACAAAATAAATTAGAGGATCCATCGAATTCTTTGATGGTTGGTATGGAAGCGTAAATGAATCAGGAAAATGAGGTAAGTCGTTCATTCCTTAGTTATTAGTTTGATTGTCGGTTTTGACTATCTACTGTTTATGGTTATAGATTCTAAGCTGATTCTTTAGAATCGTCAAAGAACAGGGCATCCCCGATTCCATAAATTTATTAGTGAATATAGAAAGGAGTTTGACCCTGATGTTTTTTGTTTTTTTGAAACGCGAATCAGTGGTGAGCGTGCTGAAGTTATTATAAGTAGAATTGGTTTTCTGAACTTGTGTAGGGTTGAAGCGAAAGGCTTTGAATGATGAATTTGGGTTTTTTAGAAAGATACTTTACATGTTGAAATTCTTGATTTACAACCTCAAACAATTAATATGAGGATCCGATGTACTTATTATTCTTCTCAATTTCTTTGTACAACTATCTATGGTAGTCTCCAACCAACAAAAAGAAAGATATTGTGGGAATATGTTGGTTCAGTCGCAGAACAGATTATTGAACCTTGGGTTATTGCTGAAGATTTCAATGTTATTTTAGATTCTTCAGAACGGATTGGTGGTGCAGATTCGACAAGAAATGGATGTCTGTAGTTTTAGGAATTTATGTTTAATTATAGCATCCGCGGTTTAAGCTTTTGTGGGTCACAATTTTGTTGGAGTAGAAGAGGCCTGTCTCAGCGGTTAGACCAAGTAGTGGGTAATGCAGCTTAGTTCTCCTTTATGTCAAATTGTTATGTTAGAAACCTTTATCTCTAAAATCTGATCATCATCTGGTTTTACTTTATTTAAAGCTGAAGCAAAGAAGAGGAGTTAGACCCTTTCGTTGTTTGGAGAGTTAGATGTTACATGCAAATTTTAAAGAGCTATATTTTTAGAATTTGAGGAATGATATTTTCGTGGTAGACAATTTGAATTAGTTTCAAGTAGAGGTTCAAGACTAGAATAAGACAGTTTATGATAATATATTTCAAAGAAAGCGCTAGTTAATTTCAGAACTTAAACGGGTGCAGCATATTTTGGAATTAAGATACTCTTAGTGCCTTCGTAATAGAGAGCTAGAACTGAGACTAGAAGTGGAGGAAATTTTGTATCATGAGGAATTATTATGGTTCCAAAAATCATGTTCTAATTGGCTTGTGAAGGGAGACAGGAATACCAAATTTTTTCGTAGTCGTACATTAGTTAGGCAATAAGATAATAGAATTGTGGGTTTCAAAATTGATGGTGATGAGTGGTATTTTCAGTCGACGGTGCTTAAGAAACATGTTGTGAAGTTTTTCAAAAAAATTTATTTTATAGATTACATTGTCTATGGTGGTCTTACATGTAGAGGGTATTTCCCGACATTATCACAAATAGATAAAGAGAACCTTAGTATGGTGGTCTTGAATATAGAGATTCGTAAGACAGTGTTTGATATGGTGCCACTTAAAACATCTAAAATTGATGGATTTCATACAAAATTCTACCAATCACAATGGGATGTTGTAAGGTTGATGGTGTGTAGATTGGTTCAGCGGGTTATGGAGGGGTATCTTTTAGATCAAAGACTAAATAAAACATGACTTGTTCTTATTTTGAAAGTTCAAGGATCTGAGAAGGTTTCGCAGTTTAGACCTATTAGTCTATGTACGGTAGCTTACAAAATTATCACGAAAGCTATTGTCAACAGATTAAGATCGTTAATGATGAAACTGGTTAGTCAAAATCAAGCTAGCTTTGTGATGGGAAGAAATATTTCGGACGATATTATTGTCATTTAGAAAGTTGTTCATTCTATGAAAAACTTTACAGGAATGAAGATTGGGATAATCCTCAGAATTGATTTAGAAAAGGCGTATGACGGATTAAGATGGAATTTCCTAGAAGAAACGTTGTCTACTGTTGGTTTTTCGACTACTCTAATTTTTGTTATCCTTAACTGTGTATCTTCATCATCTTTTCAAGTTCTTTGGAATGAAATGATGACTGAGGCTTTCAAACCCTTCTCGTGGTATCCGACAAGCGGATCCCCTATCGCCCTATTTATTTGTTCTGTGTATGGAATGGATGGGGTATCTAATTAATGAAGCGATTAATAAAAAAAGATGGGTTCCGCTGCGATTGTCTAGGAAGGGGCCGAATCTTTCTCATTTGTTTTTGCAGGTGACTTATTGTTATTCTGCAAGGTTAATTTAGGGCAATCTAATATTGTTATTGATATTCTAAATAAATTTTTTCTACTACTTGGGACAGAAGGTGAACAAAGGTAAATCCCAAATCTTTTTTTCACCAATGTTCTAGATGAATTATCTTCGGCTATTTGTAGGAAAATAGAGTTTGCATACATTGATGATCTAGGAAGTAACTAGGCATGCCGATTTTACATGGGAGAGTTGGTATTCATTCATTTGAGTTTGTTGTGAAGAAGGTTCATGACAAGTTAAATGGTTGGGTTGCAAAGAAGCTTTCATTAGCCGGTCAAGCTACGCTAGCAAAAACAGTACTCCTGTCTATTCCGAACTATTTCATGGCAACGACTCAGTTGTCAATTTTAGCCTGTAGGGAAATTAAAAAGTTGGCTGGGAATTTTATCTAGGGATCTACAGTTGAGATGAGGAAGCCAACACTAATTCGTTGGGATGTTTGTTGTACTTCTATGGTTGTGGGTGGGTTTCGTATATGTAGCTTAATGGACCAAAATAAAATTTTCTTATTGAAATTAAGATTCCAGTTACTTACAAAGACGGAAGCCTTATGGGTACAAGTTGTGAGAAACAAGTATAATTTGTGTGGAGTTTTACCAACCGGTATCTCAAGATATAATTGTTCATTCTTTTGGAGGTCACTCATGAAATTTTGGCCTGAGGTACTCAAAAATATTTATTGGGCAATAGAGGATGGACGTCTGATGAATTTTTGGAATGACCTTTGGGTCCCTCAGGTGGGAATTTTGAAAACATGGCATACTGGAGGGTCAAGATTGGATGATACTCTTCGAGTCAGTGATTTGGTGGATGATAATGGTAATTGAGATTGGGGCTATCTAAGAAATTTACTTCCTGACAGCATTGTTTTGCAAATAGGCGTAGTAGTCCCACATTCGTTGGATGCTGGGCCAAATTGTCTTGCATGGAAATGGGCGACTAAGGAGATGTTCTCTGTATCTGAAACTTATAAGAAACTCCATCAGTTTGATTTAGGTGTCAATGCACATAGTTGGAAAATTATCTGGGAAGTAAGAGTGCCTCAAAGAGTTAGAATGTTCATGTGGACTCTATGGCATGAGAGAATTTTGACTAATGATGAAAGGGTAAGGAGACACATGACAAATTATAGAAGTTGTGAGAGGTGTAGCC
Organism: Gossypium raimondii; assembly: GCF_025698545.1. NCBI lineage: Eukaryota > Viridiplantae > Streptophyta > Magnoliopsida > Malvales > Malvaceae > Gossypium > Gossypium raimondii. Next base: position 53,633,439 of record NC_068574.1, read on the forward strand.
ATGTTGATGAATCAGGTATCCATGCTTTACGTGATTGCAGTTTCGCTAAAGCGGTGTGGTTGTCGATTGTGCCGAAACATAATCAGGTACAATTTTTCTCTTTTTCGCTTCAAGACTAGTTGCTGTGGAATTTGCAAAATATAGGTAATTATAATTATCATGATATTGAATGGCAAATGTTCTTCTCAATAATTTGTTGGCTATTATGGAAAAATAGAAACATGTATTTGTTTTCAATAGGCCATAGTTGTGGTCAGGAAATTATGGATACAAGCATAAGTTGGGCAAGAAGTTATAAGTGGTTAAACATGGCACGATTGCATGATAGTTCGAGGGTGACAACCAATCAGTGGGCATGTCCAACTAAAGGATGGGTTAAACTTAATACGGATGGAGCTGTATCGAGAAATAACTCATTTGCTGGCATTGGAGGAGTGTTTAGAAGTGCCGATGACAAATGGTTAGGTGGTTTTTTGATGAAGTTAGGAAATGATTCAATTTTCAAGATTGAGGGGATAGCCTTACTTGAAGGCTTACTTATATCATGGAGGAAAAGTCATCGACAGTTGGAAGTGGAATGTGATAATGCTCTCTTAGTTGAATTGATTTTAGCTTGTGGAGTTACAGATAGTCATTTGACTGAAATGTGTATTATCCATCATTTATTGAGTCGAAATTGGAAGGTCCTTGTTTGTCATATTTTGAGGTTGCAAAATATAGTAACTGATCATATGGCTAAGTGTATGGCGACTAATTCAACAGAAATTCATTAGTTTGAAAAACCCCCGGCAATCAGCTAGAAATTTAATTAAGGCGGATTATGTTCTTGCTTTGAGTCACTAGTGTAATTCTTAAAATTTTTTACTTTAAGATGTATTTTTTTCTACTAAAAAAATAATCTTCAAAGAGGATATACTTTTTTAATCAAAGGTAAATTTGTAAAAGTGAAAGCTAAAAAATTTAGCTTGAATTAAAAATGTCTGTTTAAAAATATGATTAATTTAAAAAAGTTACTTTTGATTTGAAATTATGATATGATGGAGCTTGAATTAGATTTCCGACGCTTGGTTAGGGGGAAAACTCTTTATTTCCCACATTTAAACTTTGACTCTTCGTTTCTATCAATTTTACAGCCCATTTGAAAAGAAAACCTTCTGAAATCAGTCCTTCATCCCCCCTCTTTCCCTATAAAACCATCAAACAAACAAGAAGTATCCACCCCACTCTCTCTCTCTTTCTTAATGGCACCAAAGCGTGCAAACCCTGTTGAAGTCCCAGCACCCGCTTTTTCATCTGAAGAAGATGAAGAGGTGACTTCTTCTGAGGAAGAAGAAGAAGGGTCTTCAACTGAGGAAGAAGGTGAGGAAGACCCCAAAACCAAGTCTACTCCATTGACCCACAAGATCCCACCACACAGAAAGCTTGAAACCGCTAACGATGAATCTGATGAATCCGGTTCTGATTCCGAATCTGAATCCGACACCGCTGCACCGGTTGCTATTGCGACGAAACCCGGATCGAATAAGCCCTTGGCTTCTTCATCTAAACGGCCTGGGGAGTCTGGGTTGGATGCCAAAGAAGGGAAACGACCCAAGAAGAAGGTTGGGGGAGAAGGGATGGCTACTGCACCTGTTGTGGAGGAGGTGAAAAGGACTGGTGAAGATGCAAAGAAGCTGCTGTTCCAGCGGTTGTTTAGTGAAGATGATGAGATTGCTTTGTTGAAAGGTATGTTGGATTATTCTGCTAAGACAGGGGCTGACCCTCATACTGATATGAATGGATTTTATGACTTCGTTAAGAAATCGATTCATACTAATGTTAGCAAAGTACAATTGATGGATAAGGTTAGAAGACTAAAGAAAAAATTCAAAAACAATGTTGGTAAAAATAAGAAGGGTGAGGATCCAACTTTCTCTAAAGCCCATGAACAAAAAGCTTTTGAGTTGTCGAAAAAGATTTGGGGAGTTAGTGGAAAAGTTGAGTCTTCAACTGCCAAGTCGAATGGGAAAGCCAAGGGGAATAACAAGGTAGTGGCAGCATTGAAAGCTGAGTTGCCTTCTTCATCCGATAAGAAAACAGACAATGCGGTGCCAATAGAGGTCGATATTGTGGTGTCTAAGAGTTACAGTAGTTTGCTTGATATGAAATTTAGTGTCTCTGACACGGAAGTAGGTGTTGTAAAGGTCGGGTTGGATATGGTTGATGGTGAGAAGAAGGCTGCTTTGGAGGCAAAATGGAGGAAATTGCAAATGGCGCAGTTGGAGTTGTTTGTTGAGCGAGCTGAATTTGTGACTGAGCAAGCTAAGTTGGCGCTGAAATATTACAAGTCCGAAGACGAATAGATTGGCAAGAAATGAAATTTTTTAACTTCTGTGATTATTAGGTAAGTAAGATGCCTTTGGTAACTTTAGGATGGTACTTATGCTGTTAAGCATATTTGGAAGTGCTTAATCCTTTTGTTTCATGTTATGGTAATATATTTTGTTTGTTTGTTAGTCTGCTGCGACCCTCTATTGGCCTTCGGTGCTTACTTTACTTTTTAAACTGCTGCTGCCATCTCTCTTAAGCCTTGAAGGAATTGCTGTTTTGCTGCCATTTACCAAAAATTCCTCTCTTGTAAATCTAGCTTGTTTTGGTTCTAAAATTGCTTCACTTTGTTGTACAAATCAGGTACTGAACATGTTCAAAAATCTGCTGCTATTTGGCTTAATGTAATGCTGCTTTACCATCTCATTGTTCACCCATTGTTTCCATTCATATTGTTTTGAATTGTCATTGCACATGCTGCTAATTGCTTCATCGTTTGCCTCAAAAATCCGAAAATAATGGGTGATTGTTGCTTCAAGGCTTGCTGCGATAGCTGGATTGAACCGATTGAGGCCATTGTTGCACCAACCAAAATTCTTGGCACAATGTACTGCGTTTTTGCTTTTCGATTGGTTACTGTGTGCTTTCAAACCAGCAGTTACTTGCTTTCATCATTAACCTTCAGTTGGCTCTCCAAATCACTACTGCCCCAAAATGAGCCAGTACAACCACCTTAGCAGAAACACCAATGGCTACGAGGAGTACCAATTAATTGTTCTAATAGTGGGATCATGACCATGCAAACGTAATTAAAGTGAAGATTTAGATTTAGGCTTAGGTTGGTACTTAAAGCCCCTGCATCGCCGCCATGGAAACTACAACACCCTCACCTCATTTATGACAAAACCAGCTCTCCTCTTTCTAAATTCCAACAAAACAAGAAACAAATAAATAAGTGTATCTGTATCCACTCAAAGGTTTCTCTTACACTTCCAATCAATCTAATCCAACTATGACGTTTTCTTTTTTTAATCAAAAATGTCCAACCTACTTTCCCTATTATTCCATGTCCCATTTCCTTATTCCTCATTGCACCCTAAATCCCGTTCCTACTTTTTCTGACTGCATGTATCTAGGAATCTGAATTTTTTTTAAAACTTTCTTTTTTCTTTTTTAAATTTTATATCACTCGACTTAATTTTAAAAAATTTTAAATTGAATTAAGATGATAAAATAATATTTGTTTACTCGAAATATTATTATTCGATTCGATTCAATCAATTGCTCACGCTCATTGATATGTCAAGTTACTATTTCGATATATGACTCAAAATAATGAATGTTGTTTAAATTATTATTGAAATTTCAAAATTAAAAAAATATAAAAATTAAAATTGATTAAATTAAACAATGACTAAACCAAAAAAAAAATTATCTCAAAATTCTCTAAAAGTCATTATTCTCCCTCATTCTACAAACCCTAATCCCATTCCAACTACTCTCAAATTTTACTACAGTTCGAGTGTTTATTTTGGCAAATATAAGTTGTGGTGCATGTAGTTACACTATGGCTTAGATTTGGCGGTGTTAAAAAATAACTATTTATGCAATAAGTACATATATATTTATAATTTAATCTATATATTTTAAATATGTTTTACATCAAATTTGAATCAATATTTAATGCTTGAATTGATATCTAAACTAAAGGACTTGATTGATACATATGAATATTTTGAAGATTCAATTAAAATATTTTAAAGTTAGGGCCAATTTAAAATTTAAACGATAAATTAGGGACATTTGGTGCAATTGACCCTAGTATAAACATTAAATTATGCATACATTACTATAATAAATAGTGAATTGTGGCTGATATAATTTTAACTTGATTAGTATTGACATTCTTACTAGTGCAGAGAATGTGGATTTAAATCTTATTGAAATACATTTTCATCCTATTTAAAGTTTGAGATAAGCTATAGATAGTTCCATATATTATATATATATAAAAACTTATATCATAAAAACCTATAATAAGATTAATGTTCCAAAAAAACCTAATAAATAATTTAAGCATGACAATAAGAAGAATACCATATTCCATATATACCTCCTACATATCATTTATATAAAATTTATATATTATAAAGTCTTGTTCAAAACACCAATACTTAAATCTTAGCTTCAATGGAAGAGATGAAATCTTTGATTCTTCCCCATTCAGCCTCAACACTCTTCTCTTCTTCCTCACCAACCTTGGCAGTGGCCTCACACTCTGCCAATTCCTTTCCCAATGCATCCAACTCCATTTTCATTTCCTTGCAACTTCTGTATATTCCCTTTCGCTCAGCCAACATCTTCTCCTTTCTCTTTTGTGCTTCTTCAACTTCCTCACGGAGGGCAGCAAGTGTTTGATCCACCTGTTTCACCTCTGTTTCGACCTCCTTATATCTGATTAGGCTACTCTCCAAATTACAAGTCATCGTCCGCTTGATAGATTCCTTGGCGGTAAGTTGATCCTTGTCCTGCACTGCTTTCGCTGCTCGGTTAGCTAGTTCTTTCAATCTTTCGTCCAAGCCCAACAACTCATTCTTTTGATCAATTGTAAGGGTGGTGGAGGACCCATCAAAACTAGCTAGGATCATGAATGCCTGCTTAAGTGGAGAAAACTTCCCTGAATCGTTAAGATTAACGGGGGTTGTATTCAAGGCTTCGTTTATTTTAGCCAGTGCTTCCTTTGCTTCTTCTTTAGAATAAACAATTCTAGAGCTTGAAAGCTCAGACTCTAAGCTAGTGAAGAATGTGTTCATGTCTTCCTCAGCAGACTCTTCAGGTTCAATGGCCTGAAATGGTGGAAAAGAAAAGCAATAATAAGAGCTATATATATATATATATATATATATATATGCATTAATATTAACTGATTTAGGTAACGTACCACAGTCTGGCTAGAAGACTGAGTTGGTGAAGGAGGTGTGATTTCTACTGGTTTGGTTGTAGGAGCTTTCTGGTTGTCTATGACTGCCTTAACACAATCAGCTTCCTTGGCCTTAAGTTCATCCCAATCAGTTTTGACTATAAATTCATGGGAAATAAAATCTAGAGTCTTATCAGTGCAAACGTATACTTCAACCAAGCATGCATCATGAAGGAGATAGCCTCTTTTAAGGTTGTGTAATTCAGTAAGACGTAAGAATGAAGTGAAGCCCCAATCAGCCTGCCTCGCGTTGAAACAATGGTGAGTGACTGCCAAAAACAACAGTGCCTTATCATCAACAACCAGTTCAGTACAGAAGCTGACAGACTCTACGAAGAAAGGATGGCATAGATAAAATATTTGGCATCTGGACTTCAACAGTTTTGACCATACCAACGCCTCAAACAAGCTGAGCTTTAGGTAATATGAATTCAAAGCTTCCTTTATAAACCCCGAAACTTCTTCGTAGTGGCTCTTCCATGCTTCATTACATTATATATTGTCATTTGGTTCTAGTCTATCATTTCTATTTCTATGTATGCTTGTACGTGGAAAGCTCAAGCATTCCCCAATGAGACAGAGCCCCAGTTGAACATACAAAATAAATGCAAAACAGAACAAGAGGAAGCAATAGCCATTGTTTTCCTAAAGCTTTGACAAATGACAAGTAACCGAGTAATAACAAAAAGAGTCGAATTACACAACTGGTTCACGCAGTCACTCTTAAGAGCTAGCATTCAGCATATCAGTGACCCTTCCCTTATTCCTATATTATGGCTATCTTATATAGCCTCTTTAAACCCATTAAATAAGAACAAGAATAAAATGCTGATCCCTTGTTGGTACTACGAAATTGTGATTGCTACAACAAATAACAATATACCTTTTGTACTAGAAGTTTCACGATCCAATTGATCGATGACTCCGAATCCGACTTGGGCATATTTACTCCATCCGTAAGGCAGAGTAGCTGAATCTGCAACATCTAAATAAATTGACAAATGATCCACATTGTTCCCCTTGGGGAAGATAAGAACTCGCCTGCCAAATAAGTTTGTAAATCTGAGTCATAGGGAGATGAAAACTGGAAATAAAAACATAAAGCAACAACAAGAAGAAAAAGATCAAAGTTACCATTTGTAGCTATCAAATGTAAAAACTTCAGAGTAGAGCTTTTTGTCTACAAGACTGGAGAAATTCTGAATCCTCCATGTGAACTTCTTTATTTTTACATCAATATCCATATATTGAAACTTACTATCCACTGCACTCAAAATCTTAAACATTACAAAACATACATAATAATAGAAGAAAGGATTATAAGTAGAAGCTATACCTGCCATTACGAGAGAATGTGGTGCTACCTGCAGTGCAGAAAAGTGGAGGGGATGAAGATTCAAGGTTCCTTAGAGTTCCAAGTTTGTTTAAATATTGACAAGTCCTCTTCTTTTGTCAAAAGTTAGTTGACTTAAACTACTTAGGCTTTAAGCTATCCTTTATTATTTTCTTTCACTGTTTATAAAAATTAATAGAAAGTTATGTAAATAATTTTTATATTTATTTAAAAAATAAAAAATGATGGCAATTCTATTAGTTGGGTCACTCAAGTATTAATGTATTTCTATTTTGGTCATCTAATTTCAAACATTTTCAATTCTATCACCAAAATTATCAATGTTGATTTTTTTTTTGCTTATATGTCAAAAAAGCCCTTAAGAAAATGCAAACAAAGAAAATCAATTAAGCCCCTATATTAAATTCACACTCAACTAACCTCCTATCCTTAACTAAAATAATCAATTAAGCCCTTCCAGTAACAATTTCCGTCATTGACTACGTTGACTATTAAAATAAATTGATGGACCAATTAAATAGTGACATGTGGCAACTTTTGGTTTAATATAATATTTTCCCTTAAAAATCATAAAAAATAAAAAATTATAAAAAGATATTAAAATTTATATAAACTTATAAATATTATAAAAATATAAAAAATTAATGAAACCTATTTAAAATAAAATATATATTAGAATTCTTTAAAAAAATATTAAAATTATTAAAATTGTATAAACTTATAAAAATTATAAAACAATCATAGAAACTTGAATTGTACCAATTAGCCCAAAGTCTCAAGTTTACCAATTCGAAAAAAGTCATTAGATTGGTTGACTTGGGAACTGGACGATTGAATCGATTTTTTTTTATTTTTTAATAATTTTTATCAAACAAAAATTTTATTATCCAACTATTAGTATATACCATAATGAAATATCCTGACCAAGGTTTCCATAATTGAACAGCTGGTCGAGTCGTTCAAGCCATTGATTTTACAGTTAGACTAATTCATCCAATTCAATTAAATAAAACATTAAAAATAAAAAAATATATTAAAAATTTGATTCAACCATCCGGTTTCCAGGTCAACCGATCTAATGACTTTCTCCAAATTGATACCCTTATCGATTTCGGTCTAATCGGTCAAACAAATTGATCCAATCCAATTTAAGTTTTTATGATTTTTTTTATAATTTTTATAAGTTTAAAATCGGACCTTGTTAAATTAAAAATAGATAGGGCATTTTTAAAAGACCTTGGAAAATTAAAAACAATTCGAATTGACTCAAAACCTATTAGGCTTAAAACAAATTTAGACTCTTAATTTGGGCTAATTTTAAATTTTATTTGGATTTTTAAAATTAATTTGGCTCTAAAAATCAATTTGAGTTTCTAAAACAAATCAAATTGGACTTCTTTAAAAACAGATTTGACAACAAAATTTTCAAAACAAAATCCAAATAAATTTAGGTTTTGAGTAGCAAATTTAAAGAACATCAGATTGGGTTTTGAAAAACAATAAAATTGGGCCTTAGCCTTAATATCAAGCCCAAAAGGATCTGAAAACCCAAAAGGATTTTTACTTAAAATTCATTTGATTTTTGGGTAAACCCACAAATGGTCACCCAACTATGCACGTGTTCTTGTTCTGGTCACTGAACTTTAAAAAATTTTAATTTAAACACTGATATTTGAATTCGTTCCTGTTTTGATCAGCCACCGTTAAATTGGTAACGGTATAATAACACATTTAGTCCTCAATACTTACATATTTTAGCATTTTGATCTTAATTATAAATAATTCAATAAATTTAACCCTTCACGTTTACAAATTGTATCAATTTGATTATCAAACTTACTAATCAAAGTTTTCAACTTTTATAAATGTGAACCCTAAAAAAGAAAAAAAAACTTCTCTCAACTAATGAGTCGTTTTCCGAGCTAATTCTTGATACCAATAAGTTTCTCTTGAAAAAAATTTATAGTGTTAGTATTTTATAGTGTTGGTGCTGGAATAATTTTTGTTATTGTTTGCGATAATATAAATTTTTTTGGCCCTTAAACTCGGCTATTAGGTTCAATTTTGAGATTATATCACATCATTGCTTGAAAATTAATACATATAATTCTAGGTGATAATATGGTATAACCTTAGAGAGTCGCACATAGATTTTAATAATCGAGCCAATAATTCAATCAGTCAAACTTTTGGTTCTTGATTCAATTGGTTTGTTCAGTTTAGTTGCTAGACCAATAATTACTAATGCGACATTAAACTATTAGAAATGGATAATATCCCTGTTTTATAAAATCCTTTCTCTATTGTGGAATTCAAATTTTAGTTTTTAAACAAATCCCAACATTAATGTTATAAAATAAAAGAAATTTAGCTAGAAATATAAAGAAATAAAAGAATGCTATAAAAGACCATAATTGAGAATGTTGACCTTATTTTTTTTATTGAAAACGGGGTCGACTTGGGTTTTGAAAAAAAGAAACAGGAGTCGCCACCAATCCTTTTTTTTATGAGGTGTGATTGGATCACCTCGAAAAGGAGTTGTTTTTAATAAACGGTTTGATTTTATTAAAACAACAAGTTTGGTCCACGAAATTCAGAAAAACGGGTTCGGAGTCGATTACATACGAGGAAGGATTAGCACCCTCGATACGCCCAAAATTGGTACCTAGTTGATTACTTAATGTCTTAATGTCGAAAATTGAGAACCTTGAAGAATTTTAAAAATACGATCATTGTATTAAAACGTTAAAAATTTTCAGGAAAAGGGCATGTTTCACGTTATTCGAGAAAGAGAATTATATCCAGTAAGTTAGGACACAATATCTCGAATTCCCGATACGTGAATGAAAATGCTTGTTCAAAAGATATTTAACTATCTTGGATTAAAAAAGAGATCGCGGCCAGTAAGTTAGGACACGATCCTTTTTTAATTCCCGATATCGTTTAAAACTTGAGTTTGAAAATATTCACGTAATAAAGTTTAAAAGAATATTCAGTTGTTTAAATCAAATGAAGAAATCTCAACCCAATTCGTTAGGGCACAATTTCTCAAAATATCAAACATTAAATATTGCATTTATTTTTTTAAAAAAATCTTCATCTTAAGAAATCAACGTGTCACATCCAATGCATTAGGACACGACGTATTGAATTCTCGATGATGAGCTTTTTATTTATGTTTTTTTATAAAAGAGTAATTTCGATTATTTTGATTCAACAAAGAAAATCGGAACCCAATACGTTAGGGCTCAATTCTCTCGAAGATCTCAAATATCGAGTGTTATTTTTATTTTGAAATTTTCCGTTTTTGGATAAATCTGAGTAAAGAAAAATGAATGTAAAATAATAATAATGATGATAATGAAAATAAAATAATACAAGCAAAATAAGAAAAGATAAATAAATAAGATGGCAAATATAATAAAAAGAAATCAACAAATAAAAGTAAATAAACAAATAAAATTAAAGCACTTTAAGTAAATAATAATAATGAGCATGTAAATAAATAAATAAATTAACACCAAATGAAACAATAGTAATGAATAAAATTATGATATATATATATATATATATATATATATATATATATATATGCATGTATGTATGTTAGAATTATAAAGTATATATAAAATATATATAATATATTTTAAAATATAAAGAATATATAAATATATATATATATAATATGTACATATGTACATATGCGTCGGTATATAAAAATTATAGAATATGAAAATAATGAAATACATGTAAAAAGGGTAGGTATATATGTACAAAATGTATGTAAGTATACTTATTTTTTTAAGATTATAAAGTAAATGCAAAAAGAATATATGTATGTATATCTAAACTATCATATAATAATAATATGATGAATAAAAATGATATAAATAATAATAGAAATAATAATCATAATAATAAAAGATAATAACATTAAAATAATGAAGAAAAAAAAAATAATAATAAAAGTGTTAAAAAAGGACTAAATCGAAGTAAAAACAAAGATACTGGGCGAATTTAAACATGGAAAATACAAAGGGGACTCATTTATAATGCGTGCGAAGCCTAGGGGATCGATTTGGAAAATATCCCGAGCCCTACACGCAGCGTTTTGACACGGGCTGAAATGAAACATATGAGAAATTATGCGACCGAATTTAAAAAACAAAACAGGACTAAATTGCACCAGAGCGCTAAGGAGGAGGGGCCTCGCGCGCAAATATCCTCTCCAGCGAAAACACGCGGATCCTCCGGGTCGGATCGAGTCGACGGGCGGATCTGGGGGCAAAACGGCGTCGTTTTAACGCCTGGGGCTATGGCGCAAAACGGCGCCGTTTTGAGTGCTTATAAAATCAAAAAAAAAAATTTAACTTCATTTTCTGCTCTTTCAAAGAAAAAAACAAATTCTCTTAAAAAATCCTCTCTCCTTCCAGTCCGTAGCCCAGAATCCGACGAGAAGAACCGCCGTCGACGCCGTCGTGCCGGCCACCGTGTAAATTCAAAGGTAATTTTTTTTTGCTTTCTTTTATATGTTATATATATATATATATACAGGTTTTAAAAAATAAAAGAAACAAAATCAAACACAAATAGTTCGAAAGAAAAAAAATAAAGAAAAAAAATAAAAATAGAAAAGGAAAATAGATATACCGAAAAATGGGTTATTGAATCTGTTTTTTTTTTTTGCTTTTTTATTTCTTTAAATCGTGAAAAAGGGGGGCAGCCCCATTACAGATCTTTGAATGACTTTATAGCCATTTTTACAATATTTTTTATTTATTACTTGTGATTTCTTTCTCTAGTTTTGCAGGCAAGTGGCGATGGGACGTGCGGTGGCAGAAGCTGCGGTGGCAGGGCAAGTGGGCGACATGACCGTGGCGGCTGGTCAGCAGATGCGGCGCTAGGGTTTCTTTTCTGAAACCCTAGTTTGACTTTGGGGGATTGGGCCGGTTGTGTAGTTGGGCTAGGTTATTGGGCTAAATTAGGCTGCTGTTTTGTTTGGGTTATGTTGTATAGGTTTTGGGTATTGGGTTTGTAATTGATTTTTGGGCTGGGCAAATATTGGGCTGTACAGAGAACATAATTCTACTTTATGTGTTCTCATTCACTTGAATCAACTATGTGTTGGGGTAAAAAAACAATGATAAACTTTACAAAATTAAAGATAAATAAAGAGATAAATTAATACATAAAGATAAATAAATGATTTATCTTAGATAAATAGAAGTAATTTATCTCCTATTATATGTATATCCACAATAATTTATTATTTATAAATATTAAATATTAAATTAAAAATAATGTAAATATATATTTTATCTTAGATAGAAAGAAATAATTTATCTCCATGGATAATTACAATAATTTATTATTTATAACAATTAAATGTTAAATTAAAAATAATAATATGACGGACTTCAAATAAATAAATTTGGGTTAATTGTTTATCATATTTTAGTCAAATTGACCCCAAGATAAACATTAAATTATGCATACATTACTATAATAAATAGTGAATTGTGGCCCATATAATTTTAACTTGATTAGTATTGACATTCTTACTAGTGCAGGAGAATGTCGATTTAAATGCTATTGAAATATATTTTCGTCCTATTTAAAGTTTGAGATAAGCTATAGATAGTTTCATATATTATATATATATATAAAAAAAAACTTATATCATAAAAAACTATAATAAGATTAATGTTCCCAAAAAAAAACCAAATAAATAATTTAAGCATGACAATAAGAAGAATACCATATTCCATATATACCTCCTACATATCATTTATATAAAATTTATATAATATAAAGTCTTGTTCAAAACACCAATACTTAAATCTTAGCTTCAATGGAAGAGATGAAATCTTTGATTCTTCCCCATTCAGCCTCAACACTCTTCTCTTCTTCCTCACCAACCTTGGCAGTGGCCTCACACTCTGCCAATTCCTTTCCCAATGCATCCAACTCCATTTTCATTTCCTTGCAACTTCTGTATATCCCCTTTCGTTCAGCCAACATCTTCTCCTTTCTCTTTTGTGCTTCTTCAACTTCCTCACGGAGGGCAGCAAGTGTTTGATCCACCTGTTTCACCTCTGTTTCGACCTCCTTATATCTGATTAGGCTACTCTCCAAATTACAAGTCATCGTCCGCTTCATAGATTCCTTGGCGGTAAGTTGATCCTTGTCCTGCACTGCTTTCGCTGCTCGGTTAGCTAGTTCTTTCAATCTTTCGTCCAAGCCCAACAACTCATTCTTTTGATCAATTGTAAGGGTGGTGGAGGAACCATCAAAACTAGCTAGGATCATGAATGCCTGCTTAAGTGGAGAAAACTTCCCTGAATCGTTAAGATTAACGGGGGTTGTATTCAAGGCTTCGTTTATTTTAGCCAGTGCTTCCTTTGCTTCTTCTTTAGAATAAACAATTCTAGAGCTTGAAAGCTCGGACTCTAAGCTAGTGAAGAATGTGTTCATGTCTTCCTCAGCAGACTCTTCAGGTTCAATGGCCTGAAATGGCGGAAAAGAAAAGCAATAATAAGAGATATATATATACGCATTAATATTAACTGATTTAGGTAACGTACCACAGTCTGGCTAGAAGACTGAGTTGGTGAAGGAGGTGTGATTTCTACTGGTTTGGTTGTAGGAGTTTTCTGGTTGTCTATGACTGCCTTAACACAATCAGCTTCCTTGGCCTTAAGTTCATCCCAATCAGTTTTGACTATAAATTCATGGGAAATAAAATCTAGAGTCTTATCAGTGCAAACGTATACTTCAACCAAGCATGCATCATTAAGGAGATAGCCTCTTTTAGGGTCGTGTAATTCAGTAAGACGTAAGAATGAAGTGAAGCCCCAATCAACCTGCCTCGCGTTGAAACAATGGTGAGTGACTGCCAAAAACAACAGTGCCTTATCATCAACAACCAGTTCAGTACAGAAGCTGACAGACTCTACGAAGAAAGGATGGCATAGATAAAATATTTGGCATCTGGACTTCAACAGTTTTGACCATACCAACTCCTCAAACAAGCTGAGCTTTAGGTAATATGAATTCGAAGCTTCCTTTATAAACCCCGAAACTTCTTCGTAATGGCTCTTCCATGCTTCATTACATTTTATATTGTCATTTGGTTCTAGTCTATCATTTCTATTTCTATGTATGCTTGTACGTGGAAAGCTCAAGCATTCCCCAATGAGACAGAGCCCCAGGTGAACATACAAAATAAATGCAAAACAGAACAAGAGGAAGCAATATCCATTGTTTTCCTAAAGCTTTGACAAATGACAAGTAACCGAGTAAATAAGAAAAAGAGTCGAATTACACAATTGGTTGACGCAGTCACTCTTAAGACCTAGCATTCAGCATATCAGTGACCCTTCCCTTATTCCTATATTATGGCTATCTTATATAGGTTCTTTAAACCCATTAAATAAGAACAAGAATAAAATGCTGATCCCTTGTTTGTACTGCGAAATTGTGATTGCTGCAACAAATAACAATATACCTTTTGTACTGGAAGTTTCACGATCAAATTGATCGATGACTCCGAGCCCGACTTGGGCATATTTAGTCCATCCGTAAGGCAAAGTAGCTGAATCTGCAACATCTAAATAAATTGACAAATGATCCACATTGTTCCCCTTGGGGAAGATAAGAACTCGCCTGCCAAATAAGTTTGTAAATCTGAGTCATAGGGAGATAAAAACTGGAAATAAAAACATAAAGCAACAACAAGAAGAAGAAGATCAAAGTTACCATTTGTAGCCATCAACAGTAAAAACTTCAGAGTAGAGCTTTTTGACTTCAAGACTGGAGAAATTCTGAATCCTCCATGTGAACTTCTTTATTTTTACATCAATATCCATACATTGAAACTTACTATCCACTGCACTCAAAATCTTAAACATTACAGAACATACATAATAATAGAAGAAAGGATTATAAGTAGAAGCTCTATACCTGCCATTACGAGAGAATGTGGTGCTACCTGCAGTGCAGAAACGTGGAGGGGATGAAGATTCAAGGTTCCTTTGAGTTCCAAGTTTGTTTAAATATTGACAAGTCCTCTTCTTTTGTCAAAAGTCTAGTTGACTTAAACTACTTAGCTTTAGGCTATCCTTTATTATTTTCTTTTACTATTTTAAAAATTAATAGAAAGTTATGTAAATAATTTTATATTTATTTAAAAAATAAAAAATGATGGCAATTCTATTAGTTGGGTCACTCAAGTATTAATATATTTCTATTTTGGTTATCTAATTTCAAACATTTTCAATTCTATCACCAAAATTATCAATGTTGATTTTTTTTTTTGCTTATATGTCAAAAAGCCCTTAAGAAAATGCAAACAAAAAAAATCAATTAAGCCCCTATATTAAATTCACACTCAACTAACTTTCTATCGTTAATTAAAATAATCAATCAAGCCCCTCCGTTAACAATTTCCGTCATTGACTACGTTGACTGTTAAAATAAATTGATGGACCAATCAAATAGTGACAAATGGCAACTTTTGGTTTAATCTAATATTTTCCCCTAAAAATCATAAAAAATTAAAAATTATAAAAAGATATTAAAATTTATATAAACTTATAAATATTATAAAAATATAAAATAAACAATGAAACCTATTTAATATAAAATATATATTAGAATTCTTTAAAAAAATTAAAATTATTAAAATTATTAAAATTGTATAAACTTATAAATATTATAAAAATATAAAAAATTAATGAAACCTATTTAAAATAAAATACATATTAGAATTCTTTAAAAAATATATTAAATTTATTAAAATTGTATAAACTGATAAAAATTATAAAACAATCATAAAAACTTGAATTGGACCAATTAGCCCAAAATCGCAAGTTTACCAATCCGAAAAAAGTCAATAGATTGGTTGACCTGAGAACTGGACTATTGAATCGAACTTTTTTATTTTTAATAATTTTTATCAAATGAAAATTTTATTATCCAACTATTAGCATATGCCATAATGAAATATTTTGACCAATGTTTCCATAATTGAACAGCTAATCGAATTGTTCAAGCCCTTGATTTTACAGTTCGATAATTCATCCAATTCAATTAAATAAAACATTAAAAATAAAAAATATATTAAAAAATTTGATTCAACCATTCGGTTTTCAAGTCAACCGATCTAATGACCTTCTCCAGATTGATACCCTTATCGATTTCGATCTAATCAATCAAACTGATTGATCCAATCCAATTTAAGTTTTTATGATTTTTTTATAATTTTTATAAGTTTAAAATTGGACCTTGTTAAATTAAAATTAGATAGAGCATTTTAAAAGACCTTGAAAAATTAAAACAATTCGAATTGACTCAAAACCTATTAGGCTTAAAACAAATTTAGACTCTTAATTTGGGCTAATTTTAAATTTTATTTGAATTTTTTAAAAATTAATTTGGCTCTAAAAGATCAATTTGAGTTTCTAAAACAAATCAATTTGGACTTCTTTAAAAACAGATTTGACAACAAATTTTTCAAAACAAAATTCCAAATAAATTTAGGTTTGAGCAGCAAATTTAAAGAAAATCAGATTGGGTTTTGAAAAACAATTAAATTGGGCCTTAGCCTTAATATCAAGCCCAAAAGGATCTGAAAATCCAAAAGGATTTTTACTTAAAATTCATTTGATTTTTGGGTAAACTATACAAATGGTCACCCAACTATGCACGTGTTCCTGTTTTGGTTACTGAACTTTAAAAATTTTTAATTTAAACACTGACATTTGAATTCGTTCCTGTTCTGATTAGCCACCATTAAATTGATAACGGTATAATAACACATTTAGTCCTGAATATTTACATATTCTAGCATTTTGATCTTAATTATAAATAATCTAATAATTTTAACCCTTCACGTTTACAAATTGTATCGATTTGATTATCAAACTTACTAATCAAAGTTTTCAACTTTTATAAATGTTTGAACCCCAAAAAAGAAAAAAAAACTTCTCCCAGCTAACGAGTCGTTTTCTGAGCCAATTCTTGATACCAATAAGTTTCTCTTGAAAACAATTTATAATGTTGGTATTGTATAGCTTGGTGTTGGAACATTTTTTGTTATTGTTTGGGATAATATAAGTTTTTTGGCCCTTAAACTTGGTTATTAGGATCAATTTTGAGATTATGTCACATCATATCTTGAAAATTAATTTAAAATTCTATATGACAATATGGTATAACCTTAGAGAGTCACATATAAATTTTAATAATCGAACCAATAATTCAATCAGTTAAACTTTTGGTTCTTGATTCAATTGGTTTGATCAGTTTAGTTGCTAGACCAATAATTACTAATGTGACATTAAACTATCGGAAATGGATAATATCCTTGTTTTATAAAATCCTTTCTCTATTGCGAATTCAAATCTTAGTTTTAAACAAATCCCAACATTAATGTTATAAAATAAAAGAAATTTAGCTAGAAATATAAAGAAATAAAAGAATGCTACAAAACACCATAATAGAGAATATAATTCTACTTTATGTGTTCTCATTCACTTGAATCACCTATGTGTTGGGGTTAAAAACAATGATAAACTTTACAAAATTAAAGATAAATAAAGGAGATAAATTAACACATAAAGATAAATAAATGATTTATCTTAGAAAAAAAGTAATTTATCTCTTATTATATGTATATCCACAATAATTTATTATTTATAAATATTAAATATTAAATTAAAAATAATGTAAATATATATTTTTTGTCTTAGATAGAAAGAAATAATTTATCTCCATGAATATTTACAATAATTTATTATTTATAACAATTAAATGTTAAATTAAAAATAATAATATGACGGACTTCAAATAAATAAATTTGGGTTAATTGTTTATCATATTTTAGTCAAATTGGCAACACTTGCCAGGAAACCCTGAATTTTCCAATTATGGACGTTGAGCAGTAAGCATCTTTTACTACCACATTATCTGATAATGGAAGGTATTAGCAAGTACTTCTTATAATCCTTCCCCTAAACACTCAAAAACCCTGTTTTTTTTTTTTTTAATCCTTTTAATGTTTAAAATTTTGAGTGCAGTGGATAGCAAGTCTCAGTCTGTGGATATTAACACAGGGAGGATTGAAAATTTCTCTAGCATCCAAGACAAAAGGCTCTACTCTGAAAATTTTGTGGTTGATGGCAACAAATGGTAACTTTGATAATCTTCTTCTTGTTGCTTATGTTTTACTTGTTTCAACTGGTTGATGGCAGGCGAATTCTTATCTTTCCCAAAGGGAACAATGCGGATCATTTGTCCAATTTGAAGTAACTGTAATTGACCGATTTGATCGAACAACTTCCATTACTGAAGGTTATGTTGTTGCAGCTATCACATTTTTACTTTATTTAATGGGGGTATAGTTATTTGATTCTAAACAATGGGGTATACTTATGTGGACACATGGCTTTTGCTTTTTCCCCCTTGGTGAATTTGTTTTATTTATTTTCATACAAATTTGACCATATTATGGGAATAGTGGAATGGTTAGTGATGTTGGGGTTAAGCTAATGCTAGTTGTTAAAGGTCAGTGTGTGAACCAATTGTGTAATTCAATTCTTTTTGGTGATATTGGCATTTATTTTGTATGTTCACTTGGGGCCCTGGCTCAATGGTGAATGCTTGAGCTTTACCCATGCATACATAGAAATAGAAAATATATACTAGAATGTCAATATAAAATTGAACGAGGCATGAAATGGAACCATTATCACAAAGGAAACTTTGGGTTCATATTGGTCATAGGTTCAGAAATGGGATTGAGCTCTATGAAATCTGACCTCCCATCGATTAGCTCAGCTTGTTTGAGGCCAAATATGTTCTCCATGCCATTCTTTCTTCTTAGAATGTGTCATTAGCTTGTTTACTTGACTGGTTGTTGATGATACACTCTTTTTCTTTTAGCAGTGGGTACGCGTGAGTTCGATATGAATGTTGCTTGGAGCTTTCGTTCATTCTTACCTCTTACTGAATTACATGACCCTGAAAGAGGCTATCTTGTCAATGATGCATGCCCACTGATAGGACTAGAGCTTTGATTTCACATGAATTGATACTCAAATCCGATTCGGATAAACTTAAGACGGAGGAAGCTGATTGTGTTAAGGCAGTCATACACAACCAGGAAACTAAAGAAACCGAACCAATAGGAATCACAACTCTTTCACCAACTCAGCCTTCTTCCCAGATTGTGGTAAGTCAGCTAAATTAGTTGTTGATATTAATGCATTTATGTATCTATATTATTGCTTTCTTTGCCGCCATTTCAGGCCATTGAACTTGAGGAGCCTACTGAAGAAGATATGAACACATTCTTCACTAGCTTTCGAGCTCCAACATTGTTTATTCTCAAGAAGAAGCAATGGAAGCACTGACTAAATTAGACGAAGCCTTGAATATGAGCCCTGTTACCTTTTACGAGTCACCGAAGCTTTCTCCACTTAAGCATGCATTCAAGATACTAGCTAGTTTTGATTGTTCCTCTACCACCCTTACAATTGAGCAGAAAAAAGAGTCGTTGGCCATGGAGGAGAGCTTGAAAGAACTAGCTGACATAGCAGCGAAAGCAGTGCAAGACAACAATCACCTTATTGCGAAGGAATCTATGAAGCAGACGATTACTCGTAATTTGGATCGTAATCTAATCAGATATAAGGAGGTCGTATCAGAGGTGAAACAGGTAGAGCAAAAACTTACTGCCCTTTCGGCTGAATGAAAGGAGATCTTCAGAAGTTGCAAGAAAATGAAAATGGAGTTGGAAGCATTGGGAAAGGAATGGGCAGAGCATGAGCCCAAGGCTAAGGTTGTTGAGGAGGAAGAGAAGCCTGTTGAGGCAGATGGGGAAGAATGAAACTCCATAAAACAAAAAGGAAATGAGGAAATCAGTAGTGTCAAACACAAATAATGTAAGTAAGAAAAAAATCAGGTAATCCATAAAATTGAATTAATTCGATTTAATTTATCAAAGTGTTTGATTTAAGTAGATTTAGATGTTGTTTGATAAACTTAAAAAATTTAATATTAATTTTTTTTGTTAATATAATTATATTATTTGATAATAATAAATTTTGGTTTTTGAAAATTACTTATTTCATAGTTAATATAATATAATATTTTATATTATTTTAAATTATTTTGGATAAAATTAAATATAATAAAATAAAACAATTTATTTTGAACATAATATTTTAAATCAACTCAAATTTTTCAACATTAAGTGATAAGTAGCCATTTAATTTCTTATAATTTATGATGATTATAAAATATTTTAAATAATTCAATGATTTATCAAATAATTCTGGATTTTTTTATTTTAATTTTTTTTAAAACTTAACAAACCAAATAAATTGATACATTTTTTTTAAAGAAAATTGATAGCATAGGCTTAACAACACAGTCACCCGTCTTGGTTAGTCAGGATAGCTCATATCACCATGCAGGACTTTAGCCGACAATTGCAAGAAACAATGGAGCCCAGGCGGGGTATAATTAGACCTGATCATGAGTCAAGTCAGACTAATGCAAAATTTTAGGCTCGTTTTTTAGGTTTGGGCTCAATTTGACCCAAAAAATGGGCCATAAACTTTGTCCAAGTCTGACTTAGATAAAAAAAATGCTAAACACAAGCTCTGTCTACCCATATTAAATTTTTTATATTATTTTTTATAAACAAATTAAAAAATATAATACATCAAATACACTAAAAACATTATAATAAATGTTCTCTAATAAATTGAAAATACATTAAAAAAATCTTTATACTTAAATAATACTAAGATAGTTGAAACTTAGCAAGCAAATGCCTCTAAAATAATAGCAAAATTAATAATAAAATAAGAGTTATATAATATCCAAAAAATAATAATAAAATAATAATAAAATAATAGCAAAATAACATCAAAATGGCAGCAAACAACAACAAAATAGCAGCAAAACAACAGTGAAAAAAATTAGGCAAATCCGGGCCAGGTTCAAGCTAAAGAGATCTTACCCGAGGCTCGACCCATTTAGAAAACGAGTCTCATTTTTTGTCCAAGTCCATTTTTCAAGCCTATAGTTTTGCCTAAACTCTCCCACTTTTTGAGCGGGCCTTCAAGCTTGGGTGGGTAGCCTGGTCCATGACCAGGTTTAGGCATAATTAGCCGAAGGGTTAAATCACATTCAGAGGCTGGTACTTAGTAACTCTTTCGTATTGAGGTTTGAACTTTTTTTGTCCAAATTAAGTCATGAACTTGACAGTTGTTCCCACATTGGGGCCTGAACCCTTTTTTTTGTCCAAGTTAGGCCTTGAACTTAGCAAATGTTCCCACGTTGGGACTTGAATTTTTTTTCTTTGGTCCAAGTTAGGCCTTAAACTTGGCAACTGTTCTCACATTAGAATTTGAACTTTTTTTATTCAAGTTTGTCCTTAAAAACCCTAAAGTTCAGGCCTAAGTATGTGAACAATTGCTAAGTTTAGACCCCAAAGTGAAAACAATTGTCAAGTTCAGTACCTAACTTGGACTAAAACAATTCAAACCACAATGTGGGAAAAGTTGTCAAATCCAAACCCCAGAATAATTACCAAATTCAGGACTTAAATAAAAAAAATCAAACCCCAATATAAAAAAAAAAATTACAAAATCAATAACTCAAATAATAATTTAACCCTAACCAAAGCATTCACTAACTTGTTTTCCCTCCCTTTAGCGTGCATAACTTTTATTCCATGATCTTCTATTAAAATTATCACTCATTCAATGAAAAGTCAGAATTTGAATTTCGGAAGCTTCAATTTCATGAAAACTAAGGAAAAAAACAAATTTAGAGTTAATTAAAATGATTATTATAAATTATGCAAGAATTAAAATTATATAAAACAATGTGAAATAATTAAAACATGACATACCATGAAAACAGTACGAATACAAAAATGTGTTGTATTTACATTTAACGAATTATTAACATGTAAAATTTTATAAAAAAAATCAGAACATTTTAAATACATAACAATTTTTTTTCTTTTGGCATACACATAATCTTTTTCTCCTCACCTCCAAAAATTCGAGTATTGTTGAGAGGGGTTGGCTCCTTCGAGAGAAGTCTTTGAAGTGTTGTCCTTTGAGCAATTGACTGGGCCTCCAACAACCAGAGGTATTGTCCTCGTGTTGAGGTTTTATCCTCCAACCTCTACGGAGAGTAGTGTACAGTTCATGGAAGGCGCATATCGGTTGGGCTATGTAGCTTAAATGGTATCATGGTTGTAGGTAAGGACCATATAAGCCTCAGGTTAGTGTTGGTGGTTCAAGTCGTCCTGTGCCCACCTCATTATTATTCACATGCCCCATACCGACATCTTTATCAAGTCTTGCAAGCACCTGTTTCCACCAACCGAGGCACCCCCTTCATGAACCATACACAATTCTCTGCAGAAGTTAGGGACAAAATCTCAATATGAGAAGTGAGAACAATACCTTTTGTTGTTAGGGGTCCGATGGAGTGCTCGAAGGATGACACTTCAAAAACTTCTCTCGAAGGAGCCGGTCGACCATCAACAAAGTATTAGTATTCTTTAGGGGTTTCGGAGCCATCATGTTGATGTTGATTCTATGTTCCATTTTAATCTATTCTAAAGCAAGAATTGAACCATAAAATATTGGCTTGATTATGATGATTGGAAAGTCAAAAACTATTCTAACTTGTTTGCAATGTAACTTGTCTCCCTAATGTTAGAGAATTTGACAAAGTCGAAATTATGCCAGTTAAATTCACTTTATTTTTTGGTATACAAACGTCTAATGCTTTACCTTATATTTGGAAAACATCCTTCAGCTATCTCCATTAGATATTTGGTGACAAATTGTTAATAAAGATCAGGCTCGACCTTGGGATAATTTAGAAGTATGGTCGTCTAATGTTCAGGGTTTGAAGGAGCCCAAATTTTTTTTTCAACTTTTAACATGAATTTTTTTTTTAACCTTTTAAGTTTTCTAATCGACGCTTTATTGTACGCAGGGAAAAAAAAGAAAAAAATTTGGCCCAATTTTTTTTATTTTATTACTAGTATATATTTTTATTTTATATATTTTTTAAAAAGGGCCTCAATTTATAATTTCACCTAAAACCCCAAAAATAAATATCAAGAATGAGCTTGACAAAGACTGTGTAGGAAAACTTCTTAGGTCTCTTGAATAACCATTTTAGGAAATATTCCTTTTTATTATAATTCAGTTCTACACTTTCTATATATATAAAAAATCTAACAATTAAATAGATAGATTATATCGAATGTTTTCAATTCATTTTTTACCCCATAAGTTGCAGAAGCCATCAGCTTAATCCATATAGGTAATGAGGACTCCCTTATTTGGCACTTTACCAAAGATGATGGGACATATGTTGTTAGATTTGACCACTGGTTGCTAACTAAATGATATGCAGCGAAGTTGAGATTGGGTCATTGGGGCCAGGCCAGAAATCATACTGGCCTATGGAATCTCAACACAATTCCTAAACTTAAAATGTTTATCAACAGAACATAACACACCCTGTTCTTATGCCCCTTTGCCCTACCTATCTAAAGAGCTTCAAAATTCAGCTATAACCCTTTGCATATACGATTTGGTTGGTGTCTTGAGTGGTGGAACAATATATCCAAGCTGTTTTAACTGAATGATCTAGGGTTGGTGGCAAGCATTTGTTGGACTACTGGAAAGCAATCCATGGTGAGATCAAAACCCAAACCTAGTAAGATTAATACGAACACACCCTTTAGATTAAACAACAAAACCAACACATCGATCACATGCCTTTAACCCATCAGTGGATAATCTTCCCTCAATGCTTTGAAAGGAAGATGTGAAGTTTTTGCTTTATTGTACCATTGCTATTATAGTAATGGAAAAGGCGTGAGTTTGAACATGTTTTTCCTCTAAATTAAATATTAAAATAAGGATTGAAGAAACGTTATGGATAAAAATAAACATTTTATTAGCTGCTTTTTAATAAAAAAATTTTATCAATCTCATTATAGATTTTGATCAAATCTATTCTTTTTGACACCATATTTAGAACTACCTATAGCCCTTCCCTAACTCATCAATAAAAAGATAATGCGGTTTAACGCACTTGAACCCATGTGCTCCTACCTTGGCAATAATGCTCATGCCAATCAAGCTAAAATTCAATCGGCTGTTTTTAAAATGGAAAAAAATAGAAAGAAGACAAGGACTAGAATATAAATAATCGATCACATTTGTATGATATACGTAATTGAATGTGTTCCAGAAATGGACCCTCCAACCATCACTCCAACTATACAAGTGTCATTTGTAAATAGGAAGGCTTGAACTAGACACAGCTCTCTTCTCCCAACAGAAAATAAAGGGAAAAGAGCAAAGAAAGCCTTAAGGAACCGGCAACCTTTTGGTTCCTTCCTGAGTACCACGTGTTATCGCTGTCATCTTTACCCGCAACCGACGCTATTTTAACCTTCCACCCTCCACTTTTTCCCTTTTTGTGATTACATTAAGCAGTTTCGGTAGTAAACAAAACCCTATGGAAAACATTCACCAAACCCGCCGATAGAGAAAGCAAAACTACACCCTCAGCTGCTCATATCAACCCCATTTTTTTTTTTCTTTTTTGTGTTTATTACGTCTAAAATTTTCACTCTTAAATTGGTTAGTTTTTTTTTAAAGAAGAATTTTTAATTTTTAAGGAAATTATTATTTAATAAGAATAGATTGATTTTATAAAATTATTAAATAAAAGTTAGTTTATAAATATTAACTTTCTTTTTCATAAAATCATGAGAAAAATTATTTTATAGATCTTTTTCACCACATTATTCATTGTACATTTCTAATTCTTTAATGACATTTTAACAAATTTTTTAATGTCAAATTGACACATAATTTTGGTATTTTTTTAACTTGAACCTCGAGCCCTAAATTCTGAACCTTAAACTTTGAACTTTGAATCTTGAACCCCAAATTCGAACCCTAAATTGGGTTTAAGTTTAAGATTCATGGTTTGAGGTTAAGATTTAAGTTTGGATTTGGGGTTTGAGATTTAAGGTTCAATATTTAGAGTTCGGGGTAAAAAATTTATCAAAATTATGTGTCAATGACATGGACAAAATTGTTGAAATGCCATTAAATAATTAGAATTAATGGACCGTGAATAATGTGATGGTAAGGGACCATAAAATAATTTCTGAAGTTTGGTATCACTTAAATTTAAGGATAATAGTTTAATAAGTGAAATAAATAAAATTATAATTATCAAGACGTTGTTAGAGCTCTCGTTTAGTACCTAGATGACACATGTTCAAAATATAATAGTTAAAAACTTTTCTTTCTTAATTTATTTTTCCTAATGATAAATTTGGCCCTCAATTTATTTTTTTCATAATGATAAATTTGACTCTCAATATTTATACTTTCTGTTAATTTGATCCTTATTCTTTTTTGAGCTAAATTCAGTTTTAATCTTTTGAAAAAGAGTCAAATTATTTTTTAATAGAAATGTTGACTAAAATATTAATTTTAACATTATTAACGTGACAACACACATGATAATCTATATGTATATCATGCTAACATAACACTATTCTTTTATATGTCACGACAATAAATAATTAAAAATTATATAAAATATAAATCAAAATCAAAATTAAAAAATATAAAAAGTTCATAAATAATTTATTGCCGATATTGCATAGTTAGAATAAAACCATGTGTCCCAATAAATTGTTGCCACATGTCAAATAAATTAATAAAATAAATTATGCTCCTATAATAATTTGCAAATTTATCCTAAATTTATTGATGTTATCAACACAGTAATTAAAAGCATGCAAACCAACATGGGAAGACCCTAATCTACCCACAACAGCTGCAAACCATCCAGTATCGACCATCACTCTACTTCCAGCACAGAGCACCTCCCCAAGCTTCGAGTATAGCCCCATAACCACTGCCTGCAGTTGTCTCGTACCTACCCCCCCACCGAGGCCAATTAGTTATGAGATTTCCAAGCACCGGCTGTATTAAGTTTCACTTGGTCTATCTCCGGCGCTTCCCAACATACCGTCCTTCTCCTGTACTGACCATGTGAGGCACGATCATTCCCACTCTTCTTGACCGCTTTCGCTCAGCTCACGCAGCATGAAATAGTGTTACTGACATTACAGGGAATACCATCAAAGATGTATTGGTTGCGCTGTTTCCATATTTTCCACAAAGTGATATCAAACACAACCCCCCATAAATTTGCCCTATAATGCTTTATATTGCCATAATTACTGCTTCCATTTGAGGGTCCAATATAAAATATAATTTAAAATTAAATTCATTCTGATAATATTATTGCGTATCTTTGAATTAGCTATCATAATTTTAACAGATATGAAATCGAGCATCCAAACTCAAGAGGAAAATGATAAAATCATCTCTAAAACACTTTTAATAATAATATTATATGCATAAATAAGACTAAAAATGTGCTACAAGAGTAGACATACACGTCTAAAAGTAAAGAGTTATTAAACAATGGAAGACAAACAAAAAAATATATAAAACTTAAGACAACACGAGTCTAAATTGACTTATGAAATCATTTATTATTTTAAAAATACTCTCAAAACATAAATATGTTAAGAAGCCGACGAAGTGCTACCCTTTTTCTAAAAAAAACTATTAGTAGCCAATGGAGTTTTAGCAACGACAGACACCGTCATCTATCTATCATGACTTATGAAGAGAGCAAAGATACTCACAAAATAGATTTGTAAACTGAAATGAGAGAAAGTACAAAGAGTGAATGGGAAGGAAAAAAAAAAGGTTAGTGAGAAAAAAAAAAGCAGATAATAACCAACCTGAAAATTGACACCGTTGGTAAAAAAAATAAACGACTTAAAACGAAAAATATTTTTAGGGTTTTTCAAAATAAAATTAAACAATTTATATAACTTTATTAATATACTATTTTTACCTTATAATTTTTTTTTGTGTTGACCATGTTTCGAGTAAAAGGTCATCCATTCCTCTTTAAATTTATAATGATAAAAATTTGCAAATACAATAAATAAATTATAAGATTAGTTATAATAAATATGAACCGCGGTAAAATAAAAATATAAAATAATTATCAAACCAACAACATATTAGCTAAATTAGCCTTGTATGTAAAAAAATTTATTTGGACTTTTAGACTATTTTTTTTTAAATTAGAGAAATAAGTTAATTTTAGATAGAGTATATGAAAGCGCATCCAGCTGGACGCTTTCACACTTTCTTTCCTAAGGTTAGAGGTTTTTTTATTTTGTTAGGGTTAGGTTTTTAGGGTTTAAACCGTAAAAGTTTATAAGTAGATTTGAGGGGTAGAGGATGCGATAACGAACCTCAAAACACATACATTTCATATGTCATGCCGGGATAAGACTATTACTTCAGAAACTCATCCTATGGAAGTCAGGTTGTGGGTGTGATAGTGTTTGATATGGTTACGGGTCAAAGACTAAGTGGAGGTCTTAGTCGATGGTCGTAATGCGGCTACCAGTTTGAGTATAATCGAGGGCCAATTGACGGTTGTTATGAGGTCACGAGTTCAAGCTTTTTAGATACTCGCAAAAGATGCCTTATATATACCATACATAAGATTGAAACCATAATCATATGGAAAAACATAAGGATTTCCGGTGTAATCAATGTAATTTTTTCTTTATTTCCAAGAAGATGGTATATTTAACCTTTCATTCTTATTTGAAGGCTAACACCGAGAAGAACATAAGAGGGCTCTCAATCAAAGAGCGGATGTTTCGACACAGTAGATGTTAAACTCAGGTTAGCACGACAATGGTTGTAGTTATTAATAGTTTGTTTAATAACGGTAACCGTTGTCACCCCAAAAGGAACATCACCTTTATTCCACCGCAACAGCTGTTGTCCACCTGAGAGTCCTCCCGCGTCCTTGATAGTGCCGACCTTCAGATAAGAAAGAAGGTTAAAGATACCGGTAGTGTGGAAATGGAGAAAAAAATCATGCCGATTATAGCGGGAAGCCCCCACAAATTTTCTTTATGATTATCCCTTCAAACTTCTGTATGGTATTTATAATGCAACATTTTCAGATATTCGAAAAGTTTGAGCTTGTGGCTGTGTAACGACCGTCAACTGGCTCCTGTGTTATACTTTGATCCACGATCGCAAAACTGCCGTCGATTGAGACCTCTATGTAGACTTCCACCCGTGACTGTACAAACCAAAATAATCCTAAATCCCGACTTTTACGTGATAGATTTCAGAGGTAATGGTCCCATCTCGAATCAGAGAGGTTGCCATTCGTGAAAACTTAATCGAAATGAATAATATACGAAATAATTAAATAAATTTACAATATTTTTAAACAAGCATATCAAAAAATTTAGAACAAAACTTGAGAAAATTGAGAGAGTTGAGAATTTAGAAAGAATTAAGAGAATTGGATTTGAGTGAAAATAATGAAAAATGACCTACTATTTATAAGAAAAATAAAATTATTGTTAAGGCCTTTAAAAAATGTTGCCATTGTTAGTGTTAAAAAAAATGACTATTGGTGAAAAGCGTGCTCAACTTTTCTACCACGGTTAGACATGCTTTCACACACTCTATTAAAAACCGATCTATTTTCTTAAAATAAAAAAAATAAAAAAAAACCTAAAAAGCCAAATAAAATAAGAATGGCATATAATGCTAATTTAGCAAACATATTATTACAACAATTCTTTAAATCGGTAACTCAAAGACTTTCTCCAGAGAGAGAAAGAAAAAAGAATACTTCTCTCTTCCTGGTTTATAATATCCCCCATTTTGTCAATTCCATATTAGATTTTTATTCTTCACTAATGGCTTTCATGTTCTTCAACTCTCTTCTTCTTCTTCTTCTTCTTCTTCTTCAAATCTCATGTTCTAGATTCTCATTGGCATTGCAAGAGAACTCATCAGCCACGGTTCGCTCGGGTCAGATCAATTCCAACTCAGTCCTGGTGGCTTTGTTAGACTCACATTACACTGAGCTTGCCGAGTTGGTGGAGAAAGCTTTGTTGTTGCAGACCCTTGAGGAAACTGTCGGCAAACACAATATCACCATTTTCGCTCCTAAAAATGAAGCTCTTGAGCGGGATCTCGACCCTGAGTTCAAGCGGTTTTTGCTTGAACCTGGTAATCTCAAGTCCCTCCAAACTCTCTTGCTTTACCACATTGTCCCTGCTAGGATCGATCGTCATTCATGGCCCAAATCGACTTCGGCGTTAACCCATCATTTTACTTTATCAAATGAACGAGTTGAACTCTCCGGCGACGATTCCTCCGGTGAAAAATTCATTGGTTCGGCCAAAGTCATTTCCCCCAACGCTGTTGACCGTCCCGACGGTGTCATCCACGGCATCGAACAACTATTGATCCCTCGATCGGTGCAACAAGATTTCAACAATCGTAGAAGCCTTCGCTCAATCTCCGCTGTCAAACCAGAAGGAGCTCCGGAAGTTGATCCCAGAACCCACCGCTTGAAAAAACCAGCACCCCCGGTCAAGCCCGGAGCTCCACCCGTCCTCCCAATCTACGACGCAATGGCTCCAGGCCCATCGCTAGCTCCGGCACCAGCACCCGGACCCGGCGGACCTCACCATCATTTCAACGGAATGAGGCAAGTCAAAGATTTCATCCAAACTCTGATACAATACGGAGGGTACAATGAAATGGCGGACATTTTAGTGAACTTAACATCGTTAGCCACCGAAATGGGACGCCTGGTTTCCGAAGGTTACGTTTTAACCGTTTTAGCACCCAACGACGAGGCAATGGCGAAGCTAACGACGGACCAGCTGAGCGAACCTGGCGCGCCGGAGCAAATCATATATTACCATATAATCCCAGAGTACCAGACGGAGGAAAGTATGTACAATGCGGTGAGGAGATTTGGGAAAGTGTCGTACGATACATTGAGGTTGCCGCATAAAGTGTTGGCTCAAGAAGCTGATGGGTCTGTTAGATTCGGGCACAGCGATGGATCTGCGTATTTGTTCGATCCCGACATTTATACCGACGGAAGGATCTCCGTTCAGGGTATCGACGGCGTCCTTTTCCCGCCGGAAGAGAAAGCTAAGGAAGAAAAGAAAACCATCAAAGTTGCCACTGTGAAACCCAGAAGAGGTACATTTTCATTATTACTTTACATCGATCATTGATTCATTGTTTATAAAATTAGATTTCTTTTCATATAAGTTCTTGATTTGGGCGTTTGGGAATAGTGGCGGCGGCGACGGTGGTTGCCGGGGAATTTTTGGTGGGTAAATGGAAAGTGTCGGTGCGTTAGAATCATTTTGGAGGGTAGAATTGTCTATTCCTTTGTTTGCTTTTGTTGTCTTCCTCAGAATTTCCTGTATTCAATTTGGTCTACTTACATTATTTAATATTTGCTAGAAAAATAATAATAGATTTAATTCAAGACAAGAAAAAATATAACTTTTAACAATTTTTTAATACTTCTAACTGAAATGATGTTATAAAGCTAACTAACATAAAATTAAAATTTTTATTTATAAATTAAAAAATATATTTTTATATGATTAATTAATGTAATTAGGTTAAAAATATAAATATTTATCAACTCTTGAACTAAGAAAAGGAAAGCTTATAGTTTATTATCAAACACCTAAAGTCGAGGTGGTGCCTTGGACCTAAAGTTTAGGACATTTTAGCTTTTGGTAAGAAATTGATAATGAAACTCATTTCATTTCTTTGGTATTTTTCATGTCCGTTTTGCGGTCCATGTTTGGGGTTCGTGGCTGCCCCTTCTAACAGTGCCGTCTCCAAGATTTGAACTTGTGACAAATAGCATAGGCATCGAAAATCAATGAAACTCATTTCTTTAACTTAATCAAGAATTTGATATATGTTTGGTGGGTTCATTATGTCTTAGAAAGATGAACTGCAGCTCTCTGTGGGAAATAATATATATATATATATATATTCTCTTATTTTTATTACAATTTCACTTGTGAATGTGACTTGATATTGTTTTGTAGCTTTACATCAACCTGGTTGTTGTGAGGGAAATTTATAGTTTCCTGAATGACATTGACTGTTTACCACCTTTCTCCCTGACCTTTGTTAATTAGTTAAAGGTCATGAACTTTGTTTTGAATTAAAGTTTCATCTACCGTAGCTGGTTTGAGTGTCATGCAATATATATATCCTTTGTTTTCGGAGTAGTTGCAATTTATTTTACCGGCTTCAAAGGCGAGTGTTGGATACGATTATGTATTCGACATCGGTAGATTCTAGTTGTATTAAGAGTTGTGATGAGCCAAAGTCATGGCAAATAAAACATGCTAAAATTTTATATGAAGATTAATGGTGGGTAGCAGAATATATGTATGTATGAAGTTGTTGTTTTGGAATTAGTTGGGTTTACCAAAATAAAAGGATATGAAAGTTCCAGCTTAACAACAATAAAATTTTGTTT
The DNA here is from genome assembly GCF_025698545.1 of Gossypium raimondii. Lineage (NCBI taxonomy): Eukaryota > Viridiplantae > Streptophyta > Magnoliopsida > Malvales > Malvaceae > Gossypium > Gossypium raimondii. The sequence goes on from NC_068574.1 coordinate 53,664,605, forward strand.
GGACTTCAGAGGAATCTTGACTGCCCTTTGTTTTCCCTTGTAGAAAATAAATTCCATCACGCCATGTGTTCACTCACATATTTGTTTCCTTCCTATAAAATTATCATTCTATTACTTGGACTTCGGGTGAGTGTCAAATACAGATATATGTCCGACAGTACCGAACTCGTATCACATTTGTTTTAACTTAAGAATTTCTTAAGATGGGAAGTTGTTTTCACCAAGTTAATAAGTAGCTTTCAGTTGATCTTCCTTATTTAAATAGGACTGGGGGGCCTAATACTTAATTTGCCTAAAATGTTTGGCAGGGAAGTTGCTTGAAGCTGCATGCCGAATGCTTGTGGCTATTGGACAAGATTCACGTTTCACCTCTTGCCGACAATGAACACAACAATTACTTCCTCCATATCATAAACAAATCTTCAAACAACAAAAAAAGGTAAAAGAAATGAATCTTCATGTTTAGCTCTATGTGTTCATCCACTCACCATGTCATTCTGCATCAGAATTAGCTCCATTTTTACTCTAGTCTGCAGTAAATAAAAGACAAAACTCTTACAGCTCAATCCAGCTGCCTACACACCCTTGTGAAACATGCATGATTGTCACATTATTTAATACATTTCTGCCTATAGTATATGATTCTAAATTAAAGGTCAACAACAGAATTGGTCCATCTTTTATGGCACCTGCAGATTTTCTTTCTTTTTCCTTTTTGGCCTCAAAAAATTTATTATTTTTCCTTTTTTTTCTCTTTTATTTAACTTTTTGTCCAAGTCAAGTATCTCATTTTCCAAAAAAAAAAAAGAAAAAAAAAAGACTGCCACAGTGAATGCTTTACTAATTTATTCAATTACTGATCAAATGCAGGTGAACCAGCATAGTATAAAGTCCTGGAATGATGTTTTGCTCTCTGCATTAGGATTTTAGTTTTCTTTTTTTCTTCTTTCCCCTTTTTTGTTCTATATTCTATGGTTCATAAGGCAGCAAAAAGGTCACCCTGGTTGGTTGCTGATCCTCAAGTCTACAAGATTTTTTCTTTCTTTTCTTTTCTATTCTGTCAAATTATGTGTGTAATAATCTGGTGATAGTGGTGGTGGAGGAAGGGAGGTGGTTGCCAGGGTTGTAAATGAATCGAGCTTGAACGAACGGATTCCTGTTCATGTTCGTTTGTTTATTTTTAAGCTTGTCCGTTCGTGTTCGCTAAAAGTTTTAAAATTGTTTGTGTTTGTTTATTTAAAGTTATATGTGTAAATAACTGTTCGTTTTTGAATTAAATGTATTTGTTTGTGAACGATAAACAAAATGTTCACAAATATTAAGGGAAAATGTTCATAAATAATAATCAAATAATCAATAAATAAGCATATATATATATATATAAATATGAATAAAATAAAGAAATAAATAATATTAAATGTATAAGATGACAGTGAAGAGCCGACCATGTCGGCAATCCCACTAATAAGATGAAAAATAAAATTGTGTGTTTGGTGTGGGAATAATAAAATATATATATATTCCTCTTGTCTTCACCATTCAACAAAAATGAAATTCTACTTTTCTTTTGTTTTGCTGCAATATTCATTTCTTTTTAGGATAATATAATTTTTTTGCCTAGGTTTATTTGGTATTTTATTTTTATTTAATCATTCTTTAAAAATATAAAAGTTTAATGACATGATACTTTATTGTATTATTACTTGAAAATTTAAAAATCTATATAAATTTTAGGTGATAATGTGATACAATTCAAAGTGTCACATTTAGTGTTTTAATAATGAGATCTGTGGTTGTTTGAGTTTGGCTACTTTATTGATTCACTTACCTCTATTATGTCAATATTAATCACTTATGTTGGAATTTTTGTTCATATTTATGGTGACAATTATATGTCTCATGATGAAGGATATTTGAGTTTTTTGCTTATATGAGTTTGTTCAATACTTCAATATCGGGATTAGTTACTAGTTCGAATATGATACAAATTTATATTTTTCGAGAATTAGTTGGAATGTGTTCTTATCTATTAATAGGTTTTTGGTTCACACGATTAGATTATTGATTTCGATTCAATTAGTTTAATTGGTTCTACCACTAGATTAACAATAATTAATTATATATATAAGAAATTTTATAAAATTGATTGAACATGTTTTAACTTCCAATTTTTCTAGTTTTATATATATATTTACCTATTTCAAGCAGTTTTCAATTTAATCGGTTCAACTCCTTTGTTCAAATTGTTACACCGATTGATTTTTGGCCCAATGAATTCAATCGACTGACTCAATGATTTGGTCTTGTTCCAATAACACTAGCCACATCATTAAATCTTAACGGAATCCAAGTTCAGGGACTAAAATAGATCTAGTTGCCAAGTTCATATACCAAAATGGACAAAAAAGTAAATATACCAAAGTGGATTTAATTGCCAAATTCAAGGATGAAAAATTATATTATTCATTTTATTATTATTGCTTCTTTTTTCATTCCGATACATCGAATCACCCTTGTGGTTTATAGTCTTGTATTTTTAAAATTAAAATTTCAGTGCTAGTCGAAATGGTAGCTATTAAATTCTATTTTTTGAAATTTTATATGACAAACATATTATTACATAACCCTATATATATATATATATATATATTATCACATATGTAATGTGAAGCTTTCTTGCTATTTCTATATCATACTCACAAAAAGTGCATTATTTTAGTTAATAGATTTAACGGCTAATGTTTGAATTAGGATTGAAATTTCAAAGTAATATATATATATATATATATATATATATATATAAACTAAAATGATAAAATAAAAGAACAAAACTAAAATCCGTAACTTACGTATAGTATGAAACTAATAACAAAATTTAACCTAATGTATTTAATTGTTCTCATTTAGGTCATAATTGAAAGTCAAAATCAAAAACATACAATGACTAAAATTAACCAAATCATAACACGATAACTAAATACGCATCTTACACATTAATGAATAAATTAATAACAGAATTTGACCTATAAAAATATGCCCATAGTTTATAAAATTTTTGAAGTAATTATTTTAAAATATTTTATTCTTACATGTTCATTTTGCATGTTAATCTACTAATGGCATTCAAATTAAACTTTTAAATGACATAATGCTTATTTTGGTAAAATTATAGTATGAGGGAGGAATGACCCTAAATTATGGTGTGGGAATTGAGATGTTTATAAGTCGGATTAGATCAGATCAAGTCTAATTTTAAAAGTTTTAGACAAATAATCCGTTTTACTATTTAAATAATAATAAATTTATTTATATTTATATATTATTATATTTTAAATAGTAAAATTGGCAAATAAGCCCTACTGAAAAATATAACTATAAACACCTTTGCTCTAAAAGAAGGGTGTTGGCATATTCTTTCCCTTCAAATTGAGTCTTCATCAAATAAAATTTGTTCAATAACATCTTTTCTCAAATTTAATTTATGGATAAATTACTTAGTTAAGGCGCTTTTATTTTAGTCACCTAAAATGAAATTGTCGCAATTTAGTCACTCAATTTTTAAAGTATTTTCATTTTAGTCACTCGGGCATTAAATCTTTAACGAAGTAAACTATACATGTAACATCATGTTTATACTTTCATTTTGGTCATCCAAAATTATATTTTTAAAAGTATTGATTAGAGTAAAAAAAATCAAAATTAGGTGAAAAAGGGTAGAAGCTAAAATAATATACAAAATTATCAATTTATACTTGTTTCTAGTTGAATTGTTTGTCAAATTACTCAAAACGGATGAAAAATTAATATTTTTAACTTTGCTAACATAATAATCCAAATGCACGCATAGAAAGCTCACCATAACTCGTGCCTCTTACCTCATAATCTATGTACAGTCTTATATGGTTTTTTACACAATCACTATGTCAGTCATCGTCAACTACTCTAACCTATTTTATGGCTCAACATATATATTAATTTATTTATTTTTCATTATTTTATCAAATAATAGTTGTCATAATTCAATTTTGTTTACATTATTAATTTTTTACAAATTAACATTTCAATTTTAGTAAAATATATGAGTTAGAGTATGGAGTAAATTTTTTTATATAATGCTTAGAATTATTCAGTCTTTCTCCACTCTTTAGATAGGATTATAATGCGCTAACGTACTCAAACTCACGTCTTTCTGCACTGGCAATAATGTCAATATTAATCGAGTTAAGACTTAATCGACTATAGTATGAAGTAGTTAAAATTATTAAATTTATTGTAAAATTTATGTGTGCAATTTTGTGGGATGTAGATGACAGTGAAGAGCCGACCATGTGGCCAATCCCACTCGTTAACATATGAAAAACAGAAAGGCATTAAAATTAAATTATTATTATATATAATGTGTGTGGTGTGCCAATAATAAAATAAATATATTCCTTTCGTCTTCACATGAAATTGTATTTGCTGCAAGTCATTTTATTATTATTGTTCTTTGTATTACTATATATCAAAATCACACTTGTGGATTATGAAATATTATTTATCAAAAATAAATTATGTTATCAGTTTGTATTAAGGGTAAGCGTTCGATTGAATCGAATCAAATAAAAAAATTTGAGTTTTTTTAGATAACGAATCATATTTTATCATCCTAACTCGATTTGAAATTTTCTTGAATCGAATCGAATAAGATGGAATTCGAATAAAATCGACTCAAATATATTTATTTGAGTTAAATTATGAAAATGACTTTGGGTCCTTATAGTACTGCCATCCATCGTAATCAAATTTGTTATTAACTTTCATCCCCTCATAATTTATTTATTAATCTTTTATATACTGAGTTAACTTCTTTGCATGCTTAGTTGCTTCAATTATCTTTTGATTCTTGTCACAATGTATTTTGAAATTAAAAAAGAGTATTAAATGTAAAAAATGAGATTTTTTAATAAAAGTTATTTTAAAGATAAAATGTGAAATTAATAACAACAAAAAATTTTAACACGAATATTTTATGGCATCATCAATAATTCAAGTTTAATGAAATTGATAAAATTTAACATGATTAAATAATTTAATAATATAAATAGTACAAATTGTAAAATTTAATTCAATAATATAAATAGTAAATATAAATTCGGAAAAAAAGTTTTTGGAGTTTAGGGGAAGTAAAAATTTTAGGGGAAAGCAAAAGGAAATTTTTTGGGGGGTTTGGATGAAGTAAAAATTTTGGGGAGAAAGTAAAAGGAAAAAAAAATGAGGTTTAGAGGAAAGTAAAAAATTTAGAAGAAAATAAAAGAAAAAAAGTTTGAGGGGTTCGGAGGGAAGTAAAATTTTTGGAAAAGTAAAATGATTTGACAGGGTGGGGGCAAGGAAAGTAAAAAGGGTTTAATATTTTGTTTATTTGAATTATTGGAGTTATTCGAAATTAATTCGATTTGAATTTGAAATTCAAAAAAATTGAGTCAATTCGATTAATTCGATTCAAATAATTCGAAATTCAAAATTATTTTTAATTTTTTAGTCGAATTGAATTTTACTCACCCTTAATTTGTATACCATGCATAAATTAAGTGTTTAGTTTTATATTTTAATTTAGTTATTTTTAATTTAAAATTCTAAAAATTGAATGAAGTTATAATTGAAAGGGTAGTTATTTAATTATATCCTTTTCAAAATTTTATATGATAACTATATTATTACATATGTTGTAGGGCCCAATTTTATCCGGCCTGTTAAAGAAATAAAACCTAAAGAAATAAATAAGCCCAATAACCCAGCCCAAATCAAATTAACCTAGCCCGACTCAGCAAAACAAAACCTAAGTAAAAACCCTAGCTCCTTTTGTTCCAGCGCCGCAACAGCCTCCGGAGTACTCTCCAGCCGCCGCAAGTTTCGGCCTTCACGCGCACGTTTCTCCCCACGTCCGCCTGCAAAACGGACTCAAGGAGTCCAAAGGAGAAAAAATAGCAAGCAATAGCATTTTATTTTTCTTTTTCAAGCTATAAAAAGCCACTTTTAATCTATAAAGGAGAGGGAAAAAGGGAAGCAAAAAAGGAGTAGAGAGAAAACACTGAGAATACATAGATTTTCAAGGTGAAATTGGATTTTTGTTCTTTTTCTTTTCGTTATTTTCTTTTTTTCTTTTTAATTTGTTTTTCTAAATAAATAATACAAAAAAAGGAAAAGGGAATCTTATCTCTTTCAGCGGCGACGCCAAGGGAGGCCGGCTCCGTCGCGATCGGGGCACGAGCACGGGCGAACGGCGCTAGGACGCTAGGGATTAAACCCTAGTAGAGCACCGAATAAACATTTTTTTCCTCATTCGGATTCAAATGATTTTAAAAGAGAAAAAAATTGTTTTAAATAACATGCAAAACGGCGTCGTTTCGTCAGGGCCTCGACCATGCGGTGACCCGACCGAAGGGAGGATCCAAGCCTTCGACGTCATATGGTTTATTTGCGCATTGAGTCCCTCCTGTTCGTGGCGCGTTGCAATTAAACCTGTTTGTTTTTAAAAAAATTAGACCGCATATTTGATCTGCGTTTCGATTCAGTCCTTAGCTGCGCAGTGTTTTGAGAGGATGGATTAATTTCCACTTGGGTCCTCCTGCTGTTGTGCGCACTTTAATTGAGTCCATTCGCGTATTTTTTTTAAAATTCGACCCTCAAAATTCTTTTATTTTTGATTTAATCCTTCATTTGACATTTTAGTTTTTTTAATATTGTTAATATTATTATTGCATTCTTACTGTTATATTATTTAATTAGTTTTGTCATCACTATTATTTTCATTATTATTTTTTATATATTTGCACGCATCTTTCATATACATATTTTTTTATAATTACATGTGCATTTTCCATATATATATATATACGCATTTTTCCTGTTTTACCAATACATATGTGATTATACATTTTACTTTGTAAATAAATACATATGCATACTTTTATACTTTTTTAATGCATGTATCTCTATTTGTTTTTATCGATGTATTTCATTCCTTCTTTTTGTTTGCAAATGTACGTGTATATTATACTTGTATATATATTTGTAAATATTTATGTATACATGCTTTAAATTAAAGAATTTGTATCATATGGTACATTAACCCTTTTAACATACCCCTTCAAAAATATATTTTGGTTTTAACTATTCATCAAAGTTATTTTCTTGATTTAAAGGTTTTTTTTTGAATAAAAGTATTATTTGAGGTTTGAGATTTTCGAGGGAAATTGAGCCCTAACGTATTGGGTTCTGATTTTCTTTGTCAATCCTAAATGACCAAGAATATTTTTATTCAAAATGCATAAAAATCATTTTTGGGAACTTAACTTGTTGTGCCCTAACGTATTGGGTGTGGCATGTTACTTTCTCGAAATGAGGATTTTCGTATAAAATAAAAGTGACATTCAAGTTTGGGGATTATGAGGAATTGTACCCTAACGTATTGGGACTCGATTTCTTTACATGACTTGAACAATTGATTATCCTTTTGCCAATTTCATCATTCAAGCTTATTTTAAAATCTTTTTTAACTTTCGACACTAAGACATTAAATAGTCAATTTGGTTCCGATTTTTGGGCGTTACGAGGGTGCTAACCCTTCCTCATGCGTAACTGACTCCCGAACCTGTTTTCAAAATTCGCAGACCAGAATAATTTTTGAGGTGGGCCGGTCACACCTTAATAAAGGATCGGTGGCGACTCCAGTTTTATTTGTAAAAGTCGACAACCAAATTTTGTTTTAAAAAAAGTGGTTTCGACATATGTAATATCATACTGGCTTGTTATCTCTATGTTATATTTACAAAAAGCTATACTATTTTTCGTTAATGGATTTAACAACTACGTTTTTGAGTTGAGATTAGAGTGAGCAAAACTTGATTCAATTCCAAAAAAAATGAAAAATGTTTGAATTTCGAGTTAATTGAATCAAGTTATTTGAGTTGCTCAATTTTTTCGAGTCAACTCGAATAAGTGATTTGAGTTTGAGTCTAGTTGAATTTTACAATTTGAATAACTTTAATAATTCGAATAATGTAAATACCTCTTTGGTCCTTGTTAATTTTGAAAATGAGCAAATTGGTCTTTCTCAATAAAAATTTTAAAATGATTTTCAAAATTCAAAATAATTTTAAATTTTAAAATATTTATAAAAATTCTAAAATTTATATTTTAAAAATTTATAAAAATTCTAAAGAATATATAGAGAAAGTAAAACTTTTAAAAATTTGAGACCTTAATAAGTTAATCAATGATTTAAGTTTATAATACTAAAGTATCTTCTTCTTTTTTAATTTCAAATTTATGTGTTCTAACATGGAATTAGTTATAATGTAACAAGAATTTAATTTGACATGTTTGATTTTTTAATTTAAATCTAATAATTTCACTCGATTCAACTCGACTTGAATTTCATTTAATTCGACTCGATTTGAAAAAAAATTCAACTCTTCAATTAACTCAAAAACTTTTCACTCGATTCGATTTGAATTGACCGAATGCTCTCCCCTAGTTGAGATTGAACTTTCAAATTCAAAAGAAACTAAAAATGATTGAATAGGAAAACTGAGACTAAAGTCCATAACTTACGCATAGTATGAGATTAACAGCAAAATTTAACCTACCAAATTTAACTGTTACGGTTTAGGTCATGACTAAAAATTAAGAATTAAAATTGATTAAATCAAAATATAAAGAATAAATATACATCTCATGCTTAGAATAGAAACTAATAACAAAATTTGAGGGAGCAAAATTGTTTTCATAATTCATAAATTTTTTAAAGCAGTACATGTAATTTACAAATATTTTATTCTAATATGTTATTTTGCATGTTAGTTTTCTAATGGTAACATGGGTCGATATAATTAAAATTTTAAATGACATGATTTTTATTTACATATATATATTTATGGTTTTATTTTGGTAAAATTATAATACGAGGGAGGGAATTACAATTCTAGGATTTAAACTTTAAATCTTGGAATGTGAATAAAAACCTTCAACTATTATTCTAAAAATGTTGATTGAGTCCTAACTCGATTGGCTGTCAATGTAAGAGGACGTGAGTTTGAGTGCGCTAAACCGCATTATCCTCTTATTTATGGGTTGGAGAGAGATTATGAGTAAATTTAAAAATTATAATAAAACTATTAAAAAACAATGGTGTTCATGGTCGAGTTACATTAGATCTAATATTAATTCTGAAAAATATTTTAAGCCCGAGTTTAATTTATTTAAATCTATCTAAATAACTTGTCCTATTATTTAAAAAATAATAAAAATATTTATTCAAATTTAGTTATAAAATATAAAAATATTTTTAAACAGTAAAATAAGCTGAACCCAAGATAACCCAGATCGAAAAATATAACCATAAACACCTTAGCTCTAAAAGGGTGTTGGCATATTCTTTCCCTTCAGGTCGAGTCTTCGTCAAAAGACTTGTTCTATAGTTCTTCATACATGTTTAAAGCTGTTAGCCTTAAATAAAGTATTATCTTAAATATGTTTCTCAAATTAAATTTATTTATTTTCTGTAAAAGTATTTGTTATCGAAATTGAATAAATTAGTTTTACTTAAGGAGCAATTTAATCTATCAATTTTGAAGGTGAACAACTATGAATAATAAGTCCTGATATTAAGGTTTTCGTCAGTTGTATATAAATTTGATTTGTATAATAATAAATTTAACTCTTAATATTTATATATTCTATGTAAATGTTGACAAAATGTATAAATGTTGCGGATTAAATTTATTAAATCGGGATAAAATTGATAGAACGTGTAAATGTTGTGGGTTAAATTTGTCAAAATCAAGACTACATAAATATAATGTGTAAACTTTGAGGCCTAAGTTTGTTATTATAGCAACAAAAATATTTACAATATTTTTTGAATAATCTCATTATAGGTTCTGATCATATCCGCTTTTTTTTGACACAATGCGTAAAATTACCTATAGCCTCTCTCCAACCCATAAATAAGATAATAATGCGCTTCAGCACACTTAAACGCACGTCCTTCTACATTGACAATAATGCTCATACTAATAGAGCTAAAACTCAAACCACTTAATTTTAATAATCTTGTGACACTATGTCTTAACTAATACACCATCAATCACGTGATTCATTTGTTCAGATTTAAATAATGAACTTTTCTAGTGTTTTTGCCCTAAAGTTTTTCTCTTCTACTTTTAAATAATGACTAATTGAGGTTCTGATTTCAATTAATAAAATTGATGATCTGTTTTCAGACCTTCCGAGGGTTTATGAGAAAAAAAAAAGTCCATTTGGTATTTTAAAATACAACTTCTAATTGAATATACTAAATTTGTTATATTAATTACGGGTGTGATATAGTAGTAGCTCATTTTTTTAATCATGCGGTCAAGAGTTCAATCTCTATTTATGGGAATTGAGCATATTTCGATAAGTTTTTGTGGCAAAAATGTAACACCCCTAACCCGTATCCGTCGTCGAATTAGGGTTACGAGGCATTACCGAACAAAACACAGTTTCGTATAGTCATTTATCATTTTTATACACATGGTTATACCAACTTCTATATCCAATATCAATCATCCACCAAAATCATGTTAATTAAATTTTTGCACATAAAGAACATGTAACCAGATAAAATTTGTTATGCTTTATTACTTATAATGCATATACAAACTAGCTTCAAATTTCGACCATATTAATATAATCTATATAACCACACATTCGAATTTAACTAATATGCAACAAAGCCAAATTCCATGTACTTAATTCAGATTAATGTTCGAACCACATAACCTTAATATTAATTGCATTCAGTATATTTCATTAGTTAAATATCAAACATAACATTTCATAATTTCTGCACAAGCACATAATAATAGC